>NW_010110114.1:13887-44498 GCF_000699245.1 Pterocles gutturalis | reverse complement strand
AAGTGATTGGTACTGAATCGCAGCTCCTCATGTCCCTTCTGATGAACAATTCTCTTTAATTCTGACACCTTGTGTCAGAACAGGTTTTACTGCAAAATGAACTTTTGTAAAAATAGAATTGTTTGTAAATTACTTACCTAATTTAAAAGGATAGAGGATAAAGGAGACATCCAGTAAACCTCATGTATATGGATTCTCGAAAAGCTGTTGGCAAGGTTCCACACCAAAGGTTGTTAAAGAAACTAAGCTGTTATGGGATCAGAGGAATTATTTCATGGAGTGAAAGCTGTTTACAGCATGGCAAATGGTGGGATTTAGTGGTCGGCATGGAGAAGAGCCAGCAGTGGGGGCCCTCCAGGGATCAGTGGTGGAACTAATTTTGTTTAATATATAACCAATGACTGGAGAAAGGAGTGAACAGTGAAATCTCTGTGTTTGCATTGGTGTGGACTTTTTCAAGTATGCAAACACTGCAAGAGAGCAAAAGACACCTGAAGGACCTCACTAAACTGAATGGCCAAAAAAGTGGCAGATGAACTTCAATGCAGACAAATGTAACTTGCTGCCATAGGGTGTTGTGGATGTGACTGTATCAACAGGCTCAAAAAAGACAAATTTGGGACACCAGATCAAAAGATGAATATTAAAGGACGAGGCAAGGATGTACCATTTAACATCCCCAGTCCAACAACTGTGGGTACTGAGGGAGGAAGCAGGGAACACGCTGCAGAAAGTGGCCAGGCAAAGGTGCTCTCCTTACCTGGCCACTCCTGTTGCCAGTGCTGGAGACACAGCATGAAGCTGGGTGGACCCAGCAGTGTGGTTTTGTATGTTCCTATTTTGACAAAATTTCTGGTAGAAGAAAATCTGATCAGTTTCAGCTGTCAGAATATTTTGCTTTGATAAAGAAAATTTTTACTGTCTTTTTTTAAAATTCTGTTATTGAGGAATTTAAATGCATGCTATTTTCATTATTTTTAGTGGTTTAACACTGCAATATATGATAAAATATTAAAAATAAAAAGCAAAATATGACAAAAACAAAATTTTGCTATTCTTTAAGAAATATTTTGATAGATCTAGATCTATCTTCTTCTTTGTACAATTGAGTCCATACCAATTTTGATACCTTGAATTTTCATTCTGAATCAGACTTGAAGTGTGTTTTGCAATATTGCCATTTTTGTTGGAATTGAAACATCAGTTTCCAGTCAGCTCTAGTGGTTGTTTCCTTTTATAATGCTTGTCAACTGCTTCTCCCATTACAAGAGCCTTCACTGTTACAAGCACACCAAGTCTTCTCTGTCTAAGGAGGCAGTTAAGGTATGCCTCAGTTTTGAGACTGGAACCTGACGTTCTCTGCGACCTTGAAGCCCAGCTCCAGGAGAAAGTGGCAGGGAGTGGTTTCTGTGCTGTTGTGCTTCTCGTAGCTTGTACTGCAGTTTGGGATACTCCACACTATTGTCCCTGTTTCTCTTTAACTGTAGGAGCTGCTTCCCCAGAAGGGATCTTGCTGTACTGACTCTCCTGATCCTTTTCTTCCCTTTTTTTCTCCCAGAATTTCTTTTGTGAGTCTGAACAACTCTGTGATAAGCATTCCTCCTCCTCCTCACAGCTCTGCAGGGGAATCTGCCCATCTGATGGTGTGGGTGTACAGAGCACAGCTATCTTCTCTCTTTATGCATCCATGAAATTCACCAAAAGCCTTCCCACTAGCACTAAACCTCTGCTTCACAGGAGATCCATAGCAAAATACGAACATATTTTACTAGAGCTGGAACTGGGATTCAGTCTGTAAAATTACCATTGGTTTTCCAGTTCAAGCAGCCTTTGGGAGTCATCCCCAGAGAAACCTGCCTGCTTGGCTTCAGAGCAGCCTCCCTAGTGCTAGAGAAAACTGGGGGCTTCTCAGGAGCGGGATCCCCTGATGGCCGCACGCAGTCATCTGTATCATCAGCTGAACATGGTGGTGAGCAAAACGCAGCTCATGCTCCCAAAGGCATTGCTGCTGTGCTGGCCAGACAGACACTGTCTGGTAGTGGGCACACCAAACCTATCAGCTGCTTTTGGGGTGACTCACATAGGGAGGTGCACTCGGGAACTCAGGTGTGAGCAGGGTTTTGGTCATTGCATCATATGCTTCAGACAGTGCTTCCCCACACAAGGGAATATACCCTTTACATTTTTCTCTGTGCTTAAATACCTGTTCTACTGCTTGCTCGTGCATGGGCTACAACTAACTACAGTGAAAAAACCTGATACCTAGATGAGACTGGCTCTGAGGGATGTGTCACCCAGGGCTCCCGCAGCTGCCAGAGCCGCTCACTAGTGACCTGATGGTCAAACTCAGCAGAGCTGCCCGGGCATGAGAGAAATTGAACCAGCTTCTCATTCTCAAACACAGGAAAGGTGGAAGCAAATAAGCCAGAAACTTATGTCTCTTGGGGACCACATTCTTGAGGTGAAGTAGTTCAGGGCTGAGTCCTATGAAGGCAAGGAGATATTCTTTTTTAAGTGAGATCAGTGAAACATTTCCCATCTCTTCATTATTAATTGAAACCAATTATGCAAGCACAGGCTGAAGTACTAACTCCTTTGGTTATAACTTGTATGTACTAAGTGCACATGGAGGAGATCTGTGGCTACAGCTGGTGGTGGAGTGCCAGCCCTGTGATACCATCATCTGAAACGCTTTGGGTAGCTGGTTTTGGCAGGATGGCGGAGGAGCTTGGTGGGACGTGTTAGTGCACAGAAGCTGGTGGATCATTACCCCAAGGGAAGTGGCACAGCGGCTGTGAGGTGCACATCTGCCTGAGGACCTTCAGCAGCAGCTGAGCCTACAGGAGAAGCTGGAGTTGGTGCTGGAAGCCTTACTGGGGCAGAAAAAAGCCTTAGGAAGGAAAGGAGCTTGTTGACTGCATACAAACCAGACAGGGAAAGGAGGCTGCTTGCACTGTTATATTCACTGTTAACAGCTTTGTCATAAACTGCCATGAGCTGAACTCAAATCTAAAAGATTAAAATCTCCAAAACCAATTACCACTCGCCCCTCTTGAGCCCCGTCTTCTGATTCATCACCACCTTGCAGCAGATCTGTGAAATGTGGGTTCACCTCATCACTTGGGGTTATCATCTGGCAGCAAAGCCAGCTATCACAAGCCTGTGAAGGAAAATATTATCTTCCTCAGATCACATTTTTGGAGGTAATGTCTGAGGAGTTGGAATGAAATCATCAAACACCAAGATGAGCCAAAGCAAAAGCAATAGATGCTGGTGGGTGGTTTTGACCAACTAGCTAATAAAAGACACACCAAGTTTATACTGCAAGTTTATTACAGTAATACAATCAGATTAAATGCTTTTCACAGCTAATATATCTAATTATATCAGGGTATGTATATATATTTATTCCCAGCACGTTACAATCTTTTTATCTTTAATCATGCAGTGAGTAATGTACAAACACAATTATATGGAAGATTTTTTTTCCCCTAAAAAAGAGAAACCAAAATTACAAAAGTATGGCTTTATAAGAAAGTCATATCATACAATGAACATTCATTTGTACTTGGGCATGGCAACATTAGGTCCTTAATCAGTGAACAACAGTACCTGTCACTGTCATGCTGATCCCAAAAAAGCCAAGGGAACTGGGAACAGGGAAATGCCCATTGGTGTTAGAGATGGAAGATATATATCTATACACATCCAAAGTACGAAAAATGTAAAAAATGTTTTCAGTGATTAAGCAACACATTTATTTGCTGAAGTCAGAGTTATGGAGCCTTGAAGAATATAAGCACACAAACAGTTTCTGTTTTCCTTTAGACCAACAAACATCAGGAGTGATGCAACTGACTTAAAAAGCATTACTTCAGGTGTAAAGAGCTGTAACTGAGGTCAGAATCTGGCCTGTCCTTCCTGCTAATGGTGCTGCAGAAATAGACAGAAGCATAGGGTTAGGAATTCATAGATGGCTGAATTTTGCTGGCAGCCCAGAGAAAAGAAAGACAAAGATGTATGTTTAACAGATTGTATTTCCAAAAAAAAAAAAAAAAAGGGATTTGAGAATAAAACATGGCCACTATCACAAACCCTTCGCTGTATGGTTGTGGCTGTTGGTGAGCAGAAGCCTTATGGTGGGTGTTCAGGGGTAAAACGCCCATTTCAAGAGCAAAGCTGCTGCCTCCTTACAAGGGGAGAAGAATGTCCTTACCTGTGAGCAGCACAGAGCTCGGGACACATGAAATGAAAAGGCTGCGTTCTTAAGGCATCGATCACTGATGTGTGCAAGTACTGGAGTGGGTTAGTGCTGTAAGTCAGTTATGAGCATTACCAGGAGAGGGCAGACAGAGACGCAGACATACCTGTGCACGTGTGGGCCCACACGCTTACACACACACACGCACAAACACGAACACATGCCAAGTTGCTCACTGAAGTCATCCTCATCGAAACTGAAGTCACACACACACATACACAACTCAGATCCTTGCAATGCTACTCCTCAAAACTGAAGTGAAAAAGATGCACCCTGCAGTGCCAACCTGTAATCCAAAGATTAGCAAAGACTTTACCCTCTCCCTTTTCTCTCTTGCTTTTATTCCTTTCCCCAAGTTCAGAAATACAGATCTCAGCTACACTTACTCAGTATATATATATGCAAAATGTAAACATCACTACACAGCACCTAGTACCCTTTCTGATTAAGAAAGTCACTAACATATTTGTCATGCAAGAGTAGGGATTTCTCAAGGCTATGGACTGTCAGGTTGCAGGAAGTGTGGAAAATAAATTTTGAGTTTATATTAGTAATGGTCTTGGAAAGAATGGGGAAAAAAATCAACACAGAGGGGCTTGAGGTAGATTTGTCTATATCTGATGCCACTGTAGTGAGCAGGAAGACAAATGGGATCTCAAACTAACAGGCAGGTCACCACAAGATAAGCAAGCCAGGTTTAGGGAGAAGATCCTGTGCTCCAGCAGAAGGATGCCCCATCCTATACTCACATTGCTACAGCCGATGGAAAGAGTTGTCACCACAATGCTAATGACCTTAAACTCTGGCCCAGCAGGACTGCACATGGAGGTTGGACGGCGGCTCAGCAGCTGAGGGAGAGCTGGTGCTTGATGTCTTCTTAAAATGGTCAGGAAAAGGAGGAACGAGAGGGCTGTGGAGTGATCTTCCCAGTGTGGGTAGCTACCTGTTGCGCACTGGGCTGAGCACACCAGAGTTTTTGCATGTTGGCCAACAACAGGCCAGCAACTTTCTTCCAGGCTGTGCTACCAGATGTAGATTTGCCCCAGAATTTGAGTGTCTTGAGCAGTTGCTGAGAATCCACCCCTTATCCTCTGTCTGGGCTGGAGGATAGGGTGTAGCCTCCCACACAGACACATGCACATACACAAAGCATCCTGCTGCCTTCTACAAATCTACTGATCAAGCCTGAGTGCCTGAACCCGACCTTAGCAATGATCCATAACTATTACAAGAGATCCCTGCACCATTTTAGACCTTGCAGGTTGCTCTGGCTCTCTGGGTACAGCCCCCTGCCTTATTAGAAAGTGCTGCCTCATTAATGCCAAGAATCGCTACCTGCTTCCTTTGATTTGTAAGTAGAACAACCTTCCCCTCCCTCCTATCTTTTCTGAGACTCTTTATAGGACCACAACTCTCCTGGTTTCGAGGCAGTGCAATAACAGCTGATGATTTCCCTTCCCTGGGATCTCTGCTCCCAGGGCCTAATTACTATTCTAATAATATCCATCACCAGCCTCCTCCGCCTCTCGCCCACCAACATCCGGATGAGATACCGCATTGCTGCTGGGGACAAACCCAATCCTGCTCTTCCGGACTCCAGGGGTGCCACAGGGGCTCTGCTCTTCGTACTTGCTCCCATCAGCCTTGGGCAGCAGGTGTCTGCTTTGTCCCCTGCCTCCAGCTCCAGGTTTCTGGGGGCTGCCAGGGCTAGGCAGAAGCAACTCAGCCACTGCTTATAATGTAAATCTGCCTTGGGCTCTGCTTTGCTTCCCAAGCTGTGACAGCCTCCACCTGCCTGCCGCAGAGGCTGCAGAGTGAGCCGAGCAGCCTCTCGGAAAAAACCCTCACCCAAGATTGACCCTGAATTTCTCCGCCACCATCCATGCCCTTCCCCATCGCAGGCAGGGGAATAGATAACGATGGAGAAAGACATGGGAATCTCCAGGGGCAGGGGTGGAAGGAATCCGCAGCACCAGGGATGTGGGATTTCAGGAGAAGGGTTAACCCCTTCATGTCCTGCATGCCACTTTTAGGGCTGGGCTGACATTTTCTCCATCTCACGAGCAAGTCTGCATCTTCACCCAGGGCGTCACCGGCACTGAGGTACTGCCAGTACACATGGGAAGGGATGTCTGTGAATAGCATCCCGGTGTCTCCAAAAGGATGTTCCAGTTGGCTGTGCTCAGCACGTTTTGCAGCCCTGCAGGAAATCTCCACCTGGCTGTGGCTGGTATTGCCAGCATCCTGGCATCCTGGCACATGGGAGGTTCCCTGTGCACAGGGAAATGGAGGGAAGTGCTCCCTGTGCTGATGGATAAAAGGGTGCAGCTCCTGCACAGGCAGGGAATTAGCCAGAAGAGACATCAGCCCTTTTTGCACGGAGCATTTGACGCACGTCCTTTCTTAGCCAGAGCCTTGCTGAAAGTGGTGTGTGCCCCACAGCCTTTGGCTCCAAATTTATTTAAAGAGATGAGTGATTTCTTCACTGCGTCTCCGGTGCGGACCTGGAGAAATGGGTTACACTACTTCAGCAGTGCAGAAGGTTACGCTTGCAAAGCGAGGAGAACATTGAGGTCCAAAATAAGGGATGTCCCCCAAAGGGAGTTGGGATCCTGCCACTGCTCCATCAGTGCTGAGCATGGCCAGGAGAGCAGGACCAGTGCCTTGGACAGACAGATCTCTGCCTGGGCAGTGAGGTGCAGAGCTCCCCAGAAAGCAGGGCAGCCCCAGCCCTAGTTTCTGCACACACACCCTGCCTGCAGCTCCCAGGGAAGTCAATGGAACTTCTTGTATTTTCCAGGATTTTTCTCTTTATGGACCCAGGTGGCAAAAATACTTTAATAGACAACAAATGACAACTTTTAACAGCAGAACATCATACCCCAGATTAGGATAACTAACAAATGCTGGTGGCTCTGAGACCTACTGGGAAATCAATTTAGTGAGCTTAAGTCTCTTGTGGTGATACATTCAGCCCTAAAACACAAGTCAGGGAGAAATAATGTCACTTATGAAGGACAAGGCTTCCACTGGCCCTGCTCTGATTTCCATTTTTTTTACTGGACAGCAGGGAAAATGGTTCCTTCCCTATTGCACAAGTCAGTAGAGGCATCAGGGCTGGGATTGCCTTTAACCCCCTCACTCCCAGGTGAGACAGGATACTTTCTTTTAGCAATTCTGCTGGTCTCTATCTCCCTCACCAGGAATATACACTCAGTGCCCCTCTCTGAACTCATGCCCTCCACGCTATGACCTGCTGGAAAGTAACCCAGTAAAATCAGGTACCCTGCAGGACAGCCTCTACGTCCCTGCAGCATCAGCCGTGGACTTTGTGGTTATTACTAGATGACGCTGGATCATTGTTAGAAACAAAACCTGGCATTTGAACCCTGCTGGTACAGGATGCTGTTTCTCCTAGCTCTATCAGAACACAGTCCCATAGTTACAGCATTTGAAAATCCCACTGGGCACGTAGTTCCTTTTTACCCAGGTACGTTACACAGGATACAGTTATCATATTGGGAATTCAGATACACTGATACCAGCTGACAGCTAAGAAACCAAACATAACGCAGTCTTGACTACAGTTAACACTTCACATGCACAACGAAACAGAAAACAAGGAAGGCTTTTGCCTTTAAAAGTGCCGTGCCTGCAATCAATTAGAAAAGACATTTAAAATCTTGTCACAAAATACTGGATTTTCCAGCATAGCTTAAATAGGTTAAGTACTAAAATCAAACTAAAATGCAGAGGGTGGTGGATGACCAGCTCCCCTAAGTTGCCTTAGAAAATCCAAGACCCAGCAAATAAAGTCAAGGAAAAACATTTACCACATTTTTTGTCGGTAGCTTTTTGCCGTAGGATGGTAAGGGCTTTAGTGCCTGAGGTATAGGTAGTTCCTGGATGCTTTTAGGGAAGTGGGAGGGGGGAAGAGTCTGGAGAATAGTTTGCATAGCTTGCAGATATAAAGAAGCAGGTGTGTTCCCCACCAGGCTGTTGAATTTGTCTTCCCCCAGCAAAGCTGTCCAGTGATCCGGATGCTCCCGCAGAACTTTCCGCATCTTAAACTGTGGGTTGGGCATGAAGAGCAAGAGGTAGTCGAGGCAGAGCTTCTTGGATGCCACATTGACTTTGGAGTCCCACATCTGCTCCAGTATGACGTCCAGTGGAGTAAGCCCTTTACTGTCCTCTATCCTGGGAGAAGCTCCATTCCCGAGGAGGATGAGGACTGTCTCTGACCTCAGCAGTTCACAGGCAAGGTGCAAGGGGGTTTTCCCATCTTCCAGATGAAAGCAGCCAGTCCTATTGATGTAGGAGTTCAAGCTCGGGAGCTTGTGTGAAATTTTGATGATCAGCCCCAAGATATCTCTCCTGTCATATGTGACCGCCATGGCCAAGTGAGGAGCAGAGGATGGGCAATAGCAGAAGTGTTCCCCAGGCACCTTGAGAGCATCCTCTGGAAAATGAGACAGCAGATACTGAGCGTAAGGCAGGTGGTTATGCACCACTGCATAGAGAAGGGCTTCTGAAGGTGAGTAGGTTCGTAGGCTGGCATTTTCTTCCCAGTAAAAATATTCCATAGTTCTCATGTCTTCCAGCATCCACACAGGCTTGTGATCTCTCACAGCCTGGTAGAACATATAGGATAAGAACTTGCAGTGCCTGCTCTGATCATCCTGCAGGCTGGCCTGGTTACTGGCCATGGCTCAGCAAATAAAGAACAGCTCCACGTAAAATCACTCCAGACTGTAAAGTCTGTGCACTTGGAATGCAGATCCCGATGCTGCTGCAACCTTCAGGCTGTCATTGCTGCCTGGACTGCACTAGCTGGAATGCATGGGCTGATCATCTCCACCCATTCATTGTTTTTCCCCTCACTGCAGTGGTTTTGTTTAGGTAAGCACAATCCCACAGGCTCAGTTAACCCGTGCCATGCAAGCAGATGGTTAGTAAGTACATCCCGCTCTGCGCGTGGCACAGGTTACTGGAACACTGTCAGACTGCGAGTGATTTCATACACACACAGCTAGAGAGAAGAGAGGGAGAGACTAAAATTAGCTTGAGAGGTGAGGCAGATTTCTGTCTGCGTTTCGTGTCTAACCAGATCAGCTCATACACTGCAGTAAGTGCTATGGCAATATTCAGCTGCTTTTTGTATGCCACTCACACACACGCAGCTCATTATATAGTAAAAAAATAAGTAGCAGTGTAAAATGCTGCACAGCTGATAATACACATGCTTATATGCTCAGGAAATCAAGGGATTGGTAGCCGTAGCGTTAGGAAGGGATCCCTATTTTATAAGGAATGGTACGGCTAGGCACTTAGGAGACACTGATCTTAATGGATTGTCTATAAGGCATTAGTGATGTTAAAGATCCCAGCATTAATCTCTGCAGAGAAAAGAATCGAACGGGATGTGGAGTAACCATGTCCAGAGTCATAAAGCATATTGCTCAGTTTAAACACCTGCCTTTGTTTAGCAAGGAAATTCTGAAGTGCCTCTCTGTTGCACAGCAAGTACATAGACAAGAGGTTAATGGCCAAACCCCACTGGCGGATGGAGAGCTTTGATCTCAGCATTTCTCACATGGCATGCCCCAGGTCTGGGGTCAGAGCCGGTTGCAATGGAGGAAGAGGGATTAAGCAATCAGACTTGTGCAACACCCTGGTCAGACACGGAGGACCAAGGCCTACAGTCTTGAGGGGGTACTGCCTGCTGGATGAGGCAGAAGGAGCTGACCAGAATTAAATTCACAGAAAAGAAATGAACTAAGCACCCTTTATGGCAACTTGTGTTTAAGGAAGGAGGGCTTCCATGCATCTTAGAAATCGACAGATTGCAGTAAGATGGTATCTCACCACCTTGATAGGAAACCAGGGAAAATACAGCAAATCAAGAACTCTTTTTTCATTCAGCAAGGAAACAAGCATATATTCAGTATATTCAAACTAGAGAGTATTCAAGTATCAAACCTGAACATCTCCAAATGATGTCTAGGGTCATCCAAAGAGAAAAGCAAAGCCACTTGCAGAACTGGGTTGAGATCTAGCACATCTTCCAAAGTTTTGGATGTTCAAGTCCATAGTCCAAACATTTAATTTCAGGGCCAGCTTTCATATGGTTGGAATAAACAGATATATGTCCAGTTTTCACCCACCATTACAGTGGTTATGCATGGAAATGCTGCTGCATAGTCATCTGCACATGGTATTACCTGTCTTGTACCCATGGTCATGATAAATCATGTGCATGCTCAGGGCTAGGTCCAAAGCCTGTTGAAGTGCACAAGGAGGTTCCCACTGACTCCAGCAGGCGCTGGATCAGGCATTAGCTGAGCAGCTGAAGACACACATTTTGTTTCTCCAGTTGCTAACCCAGAGCATCTGAAACTTAGACTTATGTACTCAGAAGAGAAGTGAATTAGTACTTAAGTGGCCAGGCTCTTTTGTCTGAAGGTCTCACAGGGTTTCTCCTACCAGTAAATCACTACTGTTCCCTAGGAATTACATGGATTTCATTATTTCCATGTTGCAGGTACAGGAAAATGCACACTTCACAGAGCCCAGTTTTACAAAGCAGCTCACAGATGGGGCTGGGCACTGAACCAGGAATTGCTGTGTCTCTGCCCAGGAGCTGTAGTCATTAACCAGTCTTCACCAGCTACAGAGTTTAGATAAATTGAGATGCACACTGCATCCACAGAGGGAAGTTAGTGCTTGGTACATTGAGAGGGGAATTACAGTGCGCTTAGTGTTTTAGTACCATGTAACCTCACGCTATCCCTCCCAACTTATTCCATATCACATTGACCCCAGCACAGGCAGGCTCACAGTTGTCTACTCTGATGTAAATCCATCTTCAATGGCAATCATCTCGACCAAAGTGGTTCTGCCACTGCTACAGCAGGGTGATGACCGAGCAGAGCCACTTCCATAGTGCCTCCTGTCCCTCTGCTGTGCAGAGACTGATGAGCAGCCATTTTGCAGTCAAATGCAAATTAATTTCTGCATTTCACCTGCTGTAGGCTGTGGCACACAGCAGTCCTCGATCCTTTGCCTTCCTTTCCTTGGCCATCCAGCCCCGGGAATACGCAGCCTGTGCTCCGTGTCCCCCCTCCTTCCTTGCACCTGGACCAGAAGACTGACCATATTTTTTTGGAGAGGGAGAAGGGATAATTTGGCCCTGGCTCTGCTTGCTGACCCAGCTGACCCGGAGGCTGCAGGACAGCCAGTCTGGCACAAGGGACAGTGCAGAAATCTTCAGCAAGGAGAGCAGAAATGAGCAAACCAGACTCTTCCAGGGACAGCCCTCAGTCATGGAGGGGTGGCTGCAATGTCAAACCTAACGTGCATGGAGACACATAAAAGTCAAGCAGAAAATATTCTGTAAGTATATCCAAGGAAGAGGGAAGACAAAATCCCAGAATCAGGAATGGCCACCAGTTATGGCAATCACCTCTACACAACAGGTCCAGGATGTCCAGGATGTGAAAACATCTGTAATTACAGGTTACCTTGTAATTACAGCTTACGCTGTATTTCTGCCCAGGAAGCCCAGCAGAAAGCTAAGGGAGTCCTTCACGTGGTTTCCTCACCTCTGTATGGTGTTAAACAGCACAGGTCTCTGCCACGCCAGGATACTGCCTGCCCTGCTGGCTCCTGTCCTTGGTCTGGTTTGTTTTTTCCAGGAGTTTAGAAAAGCTGGAGCTGAGTGCACATGTTTGATAGCAATGCATCTTTTCTGAATTTTATTACAAACATAATGCATCTGTAAAACATTATAGATCCATTAGAAATGGAAGACATTAACGTGGAGAGCTTTACTGAGGAACTGGAAGAAAGCGTTTGGGAGTTTCTGTTTCATTTCTTTGAATTTGGATCTGTGGCTAAAAATAGTGTATTCTAATTCATAAGGTATTTGTTGGGGCTTCCCTCTTGGCCAAAGTGCAGGCTAGAAGGTGAGCAGAATGAGTTTTGACTCATAGAGGGAGTATCCAAGGGAGCAGGAACAGTTTTGAAGGATGATACTGGAAAAAAAAGTTGATTTTACCCAAAAGAACATTTACCATTTCAGCTGAGACCAAGAGGCTCTTTAGACCTCTCTGAGGCAGATGCATTTTTCACATTTTGATGGTGATTTCAGCTCATAAAGTGATTTAGTTATTGTGAACCTGTGAGAATTATGGTGTGTTTCTGAGGTATTTGGGAACCTTTTTACAGTGTTATGCTCAAAATGTTGTTTCTGGGACAAAGGGAAACCCACCCTACATATAAAGACAAGAATTTATTGTTAGTATAACTGAAATCTTATCACTCTAATAATAAAATAATTATTAGTCCAGGTTTAATTATGACAGAAAAATAAATAATACTCCTATGCAGAAAATGTTTCAATAATAATAATAAAAAACCTAAAACTGTTACACACACACTTAGCTCCTACCCCTGTTCCTGGTGTTATGCTCCCCCTGCCCTTGCTCCTCTGGGTCCTAAGGTTGGTGGTGTCATTCTGGGGGAGGTGGGGGATGTTACAGGGAATTGTCAGCATCTGCAGTATTTCAGTAGGAGGAATGTGAGGCTGATGGTGATGGCTTCTTCTTCCTCACTCTAGAATCTTCTGGGGGTCAGTTTTATGATGGTTAACGTGGTTTTACTCCTTGTTTTTTCTTCATTGTATTGAAACTCCATTTTACATCCAAATTTACTATATATGTTGATTATATGCACGTAAGTTACTATTTCTTTGTCCTTTTTGCTACCCCTAAAACCATTTTTGCCCAACTCCATATCTGCATTTCTTTAACTGACCACAAGTGAGTTGTCTGTAGCTGTGAGGTCTCCAGGGTCAAGGCTGTGCCCCATCTCTTACCATCTCATGCCTGCACTCCTCTGCCCTGCACCCTGTGCCTCTACTTCCCAAGGCTCCTGCTGTCACACCAGGCCTATGACTAACTCTGTTAACTCTAGAGAATTAAGTTGGACATCGTGAACATCTCATGGTGCACAGAATAGCTGCTTGTTACAGCCATATGTAGAAAACTATGGTTGTACCATACAGTGCTAATCAAAGTAAAACAAACAAACACTCTTACAGCTAAACCAAATTAAAATAAAGTGGCAGGCAGGCCACTAAAAGGCCAGGCAAAGCAAGCCTGAGTA
Source organism: Pterocles gutturalis (assembly GCF_000699245.1). Taxonomy (NCBI): domain Eukaryota; kingdom Metazoa; phylum Chordata; class Aves; order Pterocliformes; family Pteroclidae; genus Pterocles; species Pterocles gutturalis. The sequence continues at coordinate 31,072 of NW_010110114.1, read as the reverse complement.
GCCTCAGTCCTGAGCCTTTGCAAACTCAGTGCAAAACCTGCAACCTGTTCATAGTAACAGCCAAACTGTATTGCAGGGACAGAGGGTTTCAATAGATCCTGTTTCTGGAATAAACTGGAGCAGAAAGGCTTTGTGTACTGCATACTACTGAGAACGTGGCTTAGGCTTATTGTCCTTTCTCTGTCATTGCTTCCTTCTGCCACTCTGAATAAAGACTCAGGGAGCAATGAGGAGCACTGTGGGATCAAGGGTGGATGAAGAAACCTCGAAACAGACAAAAGTCACAGCAGCTTTTGGTCACTGGGATTGAGGATAAATCACTTGTTTGGCTGGGAGTGGGGCTTTCACGTTTGTCCTTTCACTGGCTGATGGGAACGGTGCATTTCCTTACTCCAAGGGAAAAGCAGGTGTGCCACAGGCCCCAGCGGTCTAGTGGCTATTTTAAGCTGAGCTCAGCTCCTTCCTGCCATGTTTTTCTCTGGGCACAAACCCGAAAAACTTCAAGGAAGAAGCTGCTTGGGAAACAGAAGAATAAAAGGCTTTGGGGAAGACTGGGACTGCCTCCAGCATCCTACATCTGTCAAAAACTCCAGTGAGGTGTTTCTGGCTCCCTTTCTGCCTTTCTTCAGGGATCTTTATTGGTATCTGTTTCCAGCACACAACTGATGCCTGTTACTCTAGGTGCTTTGCACAGGAGGGGCACAGGCTATGCTAGACAGGACATACAAGAAGTAAAGCAATTGCCAGGTATCAGTTAACTGGCCACAAAGCAGGACAGTTACAGAAACCTGATCTCTTGATTCAGAGGCATGTCGTTTTTCAGTATCCTGTCTGTGGCCTTTTTTCTTCAGGGAAAAAAAAATGATCAGTGAGTGATGGATGATACTCCTTCAGGCACAGCGAGACTCTAGCAATGCTTGTTGTGTCCTACTTTCCACATCCAGCCCAGGCTGTGCCGTGCAGCGTGCAGGCATGCTGGGTGATGAGCTAGCATCCTTGTCCAGAGCCTTGCTGCATCTCTCTGGTTTCTTCATGCTCTGAACGCTGTGATTGTGCAAAGAGTGATAGACTCAACTGGTGGCAGGGGTGGATCCCAACTCAGGGATATGGTGAAAAAGTGTGTGTCTGAAAAGGCCTGATAAAACCAAGGTCAAATACTGCAGGTGTTGAAAACAAAAGAAATGGCCCAGTTACTCAGAGAACAGCGGACAGCTTACCTGTGCCAAGAAACTGGAACAGAATAGCAAACACAGAAGGCTGGTTTGGCTGGAGCATAAAAGGTTTGTTTTCTACCCTGCTACAGGCTTCCCAGCTGTCATTCATCCAGCTGACTAAACAAGGCTTTGAGATGGTGGAAAAATCTACAGACTGACTTGTCTGGGGTGGCAGAATATTTCACTACTGCTTGCAGAATTCAAACAGATAATGAAACAATCTCTGACTATATGGATAGAGGCTGGAAATGAAAATAAGCAGATCCTTACCAGTTTGGAAGGCATCTGAATTACATGTAATGGGAGCAGCCGATGTGCTATATGCAGAACAAATCAATCCCCAGATGGTTATTTACCTGCAGAAGTTTGGAAGTGAGAGATAACTACCTAAAATGCAACAGTGTTATGGAATATATGTTAAAAAAGTAATCTAGAAACACGTGGAGGATGTTCAGATTATGTCCATGCTGCCAGTTGAGCACTGCTGTACTCCAGACATATGTCCTGTTCATACTGCTCCAATAAACACTCACCTGCGCATTGTACTAAGACCTGGAGCACTCATCAGAGGTATGGGAGCCTGGGCAACACTGTGTTTTCCTGCAGGCTCTTGTTCATCCAGCCTGCAAAGGCTTAGCCTACTACATCCACATGTCACCTAGTGTTTCACTGCCCAAGGGCAATGAGTCTGAGCTCCACCATAGCAAGCCACAAACAGCACACATATAAAATGCACGAATAAAGGGGTCGGAGTGTGCCTCCGCCTGTTCCTTTGTCCACTTTTAAGCTCAGGGTATAGAGCCCTTGATGTAGGAAACGCTCCCAGCATATGTGGCTGTTGATATGGGGCTGCCTTTTAGAAGCAACAACACAGCGTGGTGGCCACCAAGAGCATATCTCTACCCTAGGTGAAACCTGAATCCTTATTTTCAGAGCCCCTCTCATCTCGTCTGGCATACATAACCTCAATGTGCATAACTGCATGGCACTGGCCTAATACAAAGGTGTGCTGAAGACTGTCTGGATGCTACCTGAAAGGCAGAGGCTTACAGCATAACACTAGCTGTGGCCCCTGACTCTGAGGTCCATCTGTCAAATCCATGCCTCTCCAATTTAGAGACAAGGATGTCATGTGGGACAGTGTCAAAGGCTTTGCACAAGTCCACCCAGATGATGTCAGTTGCTCTTCCCTTATCCACCAATGCCATAACCCCATCATAGAAGGCCACCAAATCTGTCAGGCACAATTTGCCTTTAGTGAAGCTATGTTGGCTGTCACCAATCACCTTGTTATTTTCCGTGTGCTTTAGCATCGTTTCCAGGAGGATCTGCTCCATGATCTTGCCAGGCACAGAGAGTTCAATCAGCTACGAAAACAAAAAGGCTCATTTTATTCTATTTTTTTAAGATGCTTTTGAGACCTGATTTCACAGAGATTCTGTGCGAAAAACCCTGGTGTCTCCCATTTCTGTGAGCCCATTTGTTTCAGTTCCCAGCTGCCGTCCTAATTTGAGACTACATCTCTCAGAGACGGTACATAAATAGACAAATTACCATGCCTCTTCCAGAAAGTAACCTGTCAGCTGAGCTCTGTTTGAAGAACAAAAAGCCCTTGCAGACAGTCTGTGCCTACAGACACATTGAACCAGATGCTGTTTTTCCAGTGAATGGCTAAGACTGTGAGACAGTCTTATATTGTTGGATGTTTTCCGTTCTCATGATGATTACAGGTATCAGTGCCCTGTTTTACCACACCTCTGTGTAGATGTCAAGGATGGCAACTACTGCAAAAGCATTCAGGAAAGCACGAATACAGTTATTTCCCAAAATTGATGAAAATAAATGCTTTTTTACACAATGCATAATTAACCTGGGGAATTCAGTGCTACACAATAACAAGGAGGCTAAATGCTTTGCAGTCTCCCAAGTAAAATTTTGGGGTTTTCTGTAAACATTAAGGTCTTTGTTCTGTGCACATGCAGTAGCTGACACTACACCAAAAGTGCGACTCTGAGGTCCTACCACCATGCAGGTGGGCCAGTAAATAAAAAAACTATAGCTGTGCCATCCCTAAACAACGATGACAAATTTGTCTGAACGTTCTTACTAGTTCTAGTGCTGTACTGGTATTGCGAACAAGAGCTTGTCAGAAAGTTAACGTCCATGTATTTTTGTGTGGGAAATACCAATGCTATGAGACTGAGCAGCTTTGCAGAATGTATCAGTTTCATTGCATCTTTTGACAAAACTCATGGTCCAAAAGGGGATGGACATTATTTTTTTAAATTCTTTTTATTGACTCCATTCCCAGAGAAGAATCCAGGTGGTGAGCAGCTCTGTTAGACCTTACAATCTCCAGGCTGTAATCCCATAATTAACTGCTGTAGGTTACTGAAAACAATCTTTAGCCGTATTATCATTACAAAATTACTGGCTAAGGAAGGCTTTGCAATGTCTTCTGAGGCCTCAGAGGCTGGCTGGGAGAGACTGCAAAATTAATCCAGTCATCAAGAGTGCCAGTTCCTGGGCCCTGCAGTTCGTTGCCTCATGCACAACATACTTCATCCAGAGCCAAAGACAACCACTCGCCACTATGTCCTCTGCAGCTTCCAGTGGGTTTTCCAGCGATGGGCCTTTCACGTGGGATAAGTAAACAATCCAATCAAAAATAAGCACTTCAGAAATAACTAAAAATTGTGTATCTCCAAGTAAGATCAAGGAATCATAGAATCATAGAATGGCCTGGGTTGAAAAGGCCCTTAAAGATCATCTGGTTTCAACCCCCCTGCTGTGGGCAGGGTTGCCAACCACTAGAGCAGGCTGCCCAGGGCCCCATCCAGCCTGGCCTTGAACACCTCCAGGGATGGAGCCTGGCCTTGAATGCCTTCAAGGATGGGGCATCGACAGCTTCTCTGGGCAACCTGTGCCACTGCCTCACCACCCTCTGAGTGAAAAATTTCCTCCTAATATCTAACCTAAATCTCCCCTCTCTTAGTTTAAAACCATTCCCCCTCATCCTGTCACCTTCAACCCCTGTAAACAGTCTCCTGTTTATACGCTCCTTTCAAGTACTGGAAGGCCGCAATGAGGTCTCCCTGAAGCCTTCTCTTCTCCAAGCTAAACAAGCCCAGTTCCCTCAACCTTTCTTCATAGGAGACGTGCTCCAGCCCTCTGATCATCTTTGTGGCCCTCCTCTGGACCCGTTCCAAGAACTCCACATCTTTCTTGTGCTGGGGGCCCCAGGCCTGGACACAGTACTGCAGATGGGGTCTCACAAGAGCAGAGTAGAGGGGGATAATCACCTAACTCTCCCTGCTGGTCACCCTTTTTTTAATGCAGCCCAGGACAGAGTTGGCCTTCCAGGCGGCAAGAGCACCCTGCTGACTCATGTCCAGCTTCTCATCCACCAGGACCCCCAAGATCCTTCTGGACTTTATTATCTCTAAGGCTTTGTTTGAAGAATTGTATTGGATTCCCTGAACAGGGCACTTGTGATGACTCAGCCAGTGACACATTGCTTCTACTACCACATTTAATGAGTTCAGAGCCTGCTAACCTGCAGCTGGTCATCTATTTCCTTCTTCTTCATGGTTTAAATGTATACATGAAGTTGGCCAGTGAGAATGCTCTCAAAAGTGGATGGATTACTAGCAAAATGAAACAGAATAAAAGCAGGAAATTCCATAAGGCTGCTTAAAGGAGAAGCATTTTGATGCTTCAGAAATGCTTTGGGCCCAGTGGTTTCCCATTAATTCCATTGAGGGACAGTGTTTGTTTGGACCATGAACTTTCTGTGGGAGGGCTGCCTCAGCGCTCATTCATCAGCACCAGGGAAAATATCATCCTGGACACCTCTGAGCTGCCTGAGAATACAAATACTATAAATATCAGAAACCCTGAGACAGCTGTTAGTGCATAACAGCCTTTAGTGAGATCCCAGCTAACAGCTGTTGAATTGAAAACTAAAGGAGAATTTAAAGATCTTCACAGTCAAAGCCACCCTTTCACTGACTGAAGCCTCTGGCTCGTATATATAGTTGATACAGGACAGAAAAAAAAAAATTATATTTGTGCCTTATTAAACACACTGAAATATTAATCAACAATGCCTGAAAGGAGTTGAATTACTTCAGCATACCTCAGGATTTAAGTTAATCACTCCTGTATTATGTTTAAAAAGGGTCTTCTGCACAACATGAGCAAAACTATCTCCTTTTGATTAAATTGGCAAGTAGTGATAAGGAAAGAACTTTTACCACAAGGTAACTAAGGTGAGAAGCAGAAAGAAATCCGCTCAACTTTCAGATCTTTGCTGGAATTTAGATGGATTTTTGATATATACCTGTCAGCTGGATGCTGTTTTTCTTTTGTTTTCTTTTTTATTGTTGTTGGTTTCAGGTGAAAACCTAGGAAGTAGAAGCGCTTTCCCTCCATAAAATGCAGCCTGCACAAACTCATGTTTACAGTCACCTTTCTGGGTGACTCATGCCAGACTGCCTTTTCAAACACGCATTCAAGATCTCAACAGCAAGGTACTGAAATTAAAAAAAAAAAAAACATCAGTGTGGCCTTCATTTCTTAATGGGATATGAGATAATCTGCAGAATGAGAGAGACACCACTGGCAGCAAAATTCCTCTGGGCACCACCCTGATAATAATACTAATAATGCAGGTTGATGAAGGGCCATGGCCTATATTCATGCTCTGGGACTCCCAGCTCCCCTTTGCTCAGCAGTACGTGCTGCAGTTGTTGTGTGTGTTGCACTCTGAACGTGGTTTCTCTCTCCCTCCTTTGTCTCTCTCTACTTCCTTGTCTCAGGCTTTGCATTTCTGCACCAAGCTGTGGTTAGTGAATCAAAAATCCAGTCTCCAGGGGTCCAGGAGTTAGACTGGGGATGCTGCTCTCCCTGGCATCATGCATGGTGTGAAACCTCAGCAGATACCCGAGGTGGCCCTCCCTTTGCTTCGCCTGTCAGGGATGTTGACAATAACAGACTATTCAGAGAGGGCTGCCGTTCCTAAATGCAACATCTAGTGCCATTTGAGATGTCCTAAGGATCCGAGACACCTACACAGAGCTGCTAGAAGGGCCTACTGAATCTCCTCACCTTTCCACGAAAGTAGCTGGAAGCCAGAGAAAATAGCCAGGGTTTCTATTGTGGCCAATCTGTGGTCATTTTATCTTCAGGGCTGCTGTGGAGCCCAGGGATCCCCTAGCACAACCCTGCCCTGCCAAGTCCCAAGGATGGTCCGTGGGCTCACAGCCTGGCTTGTTCCCCAAGCACCGGAGCACGTGGGATCCACGCAGTAAGGCTCCCAGCCAGCCTTCACTCCTGTCGCCCACAGCTCGGTCAGGCAGGTGGCAACAATGCTGGGTCTCCTTGTCCTTCCAGCAGCCTGGCTAAACACCAGTGGCAGCTAGGGATCTCCAGCAGTCTTGGTGTCGGCAAGATGAAAGTTGTTCATTTCTCAATGATGCTTGAATTCAGCAATTTAGATCTTGATCTGGGGTCTGAAAATGTTCTTAAAATAGACTCATCTTTGTGAAATAGAAATTCATTCTCCTGGCCAGCTCCAGTTGTCAGGACTTGCTCCTCCTGAAAATGAGGCCATCTATCATGGAGACAGGCGTCTAACTTTATCCTAGATTTGAAACTGTTGGCTTGGAGGCTTGTAACTAAAATTCCAGCAACACCCCAACTGTTCTCAGGCTCACGCTGAGGGGCTACATCTGCTTGAAGTACAAAATCTGAATTTACATGAGTCACACATCAACTCATCCTATGTAAAGACATTGTAAAAGCAATGCCAAAAAAAGCACTGTCTGTGTGCCAGCAATGCCATGTTTACATTAAAGCCTGTCAAATACAGCCCTAAAAACACTACATAAATAGGTGGAAATATTGAATGTGCTGCTGCATCATAAAATTGAAGGTGTTAAGCTATTACAGATGGCTAATATGCATTATCCTCCTCATGTCTGAAAGTGAGGACTTCTCTGCATCAGGCAGAGGCATTGTCCTCCCGACAGCTAAGACTCCTGCAGGAGAAGGGGACTGTCATGTGCCAGCCTGTTCTGCAGCTGGAGCCATCCTCTCTCCCCATGGCCCTGCTCGTTGACTGTCCTATTTGGCAGCTCAGTGCTAAAACAGAATCTGCAAACTGTAAAAAATCAGTGTAACTATGCATCAGGGACAGAAACTGATCTGGTTCCCTGCCTTTAGTATGTGGTATTTCAAAGCCTTTCTGATTTTTGTCATGCAAGTTTTTATCAGTGAAGAATTACTATTCAACCCTCACTTTACAAATTGGAAAGTGAGGTAAGCGTGGAGTTAGTGATTTCCCCAAATAACAGAGGCAGTCAATGTTTCTTCTCTTTCCGTGGTATTATATTTTTTTCACGTGCTGCAACTCTTTCTGCCTACCTGCGATTCACACAAGAGGTGGGGCCAACGTGAGCATATCAGTGTCTCCGTGACTTTCCCTAGCACCTGGTGAATGAACACGGAGTTCTGGGCAGCAGGCCAAAAGGGTGTGAAACGCACTGCTGTTTCTACACGATTTAAGGTCTCTCGTGTGCGTGATCAGCATGTTCTGCTCACATGTTCAAGCTTAACTGCATCGACAAATATCAAGTCAGGAAGGACTTTTCTTGCAATCAGTTTGGCAGAAACTGTTGGATTTTTTTTTTTTTGCATTATTTTATATTATGCTACACTCTCCATTTCTTGGGACAATCTTGATTCATGTTGGTGACCATCCTGAAGGCTGCCACATGGATCATTTTTCCAGCTGGTGTCTGCAATTGCCTTTCTTGGATTCTCCCACTAGAGGGGCTCCCTCACCCCTTCCATCGAGGTTGCAAACCTTCACTGCTCATCTCTTCAGCCTGTAAATCCCCATCCTTCCCACCACTGACATTCAACAGCTGAGTATTGATATTTGGGAGATCACTGCTGTCATCAGTTTTATGAATTTTCAAGTGAGCGCCTTCATCTTTTCTCCCACGTAGGCATGTCCAGGACAGTGAAGAGGAAACCCCTGTCAATGTGGCTCATTTTTCCCTTCCAGATCACTGCTTTAAGCTCACTTTCACTGTCTTGGCTGGGAAAAGCACTCAGTGGAGGTTAGATGGCTGATGTGCTGCTATCACTGCTTCTCACGCTGCCCAGCTGTTTCCAGCCCACCCACTTTCCCAGCTGTATGTACATCTTGGTCTACCATCCTGTCGTAGGCTCTCTGCGGACAGGACTGTCTTTCACTTTGTGCTCAGACACACCTAAGGTAGGTGTTTTTCAGGCAGACAGTGAAAGACTGGAGGATGACCAGAGCCTTGCTCTGACTGGCCTTGTGCTTTCTCACTCCTACCCTGATGCCCGCTCTCAGCAACCTCTCTAATCCACTGCCAAGCTTTCCTCATCCATTTTCCTGACACCCTCCTCACTTCTTGGACTACATGGCTTTGACCACTTGGTTTTGCCCATGGGTTCTCAGCACATCTCTGGCACAACCTTGCACCCAGCATGACCAGCCTTTGTAGCTACGCCTAGAAAAACCCCTGCATGGGCACACAGCTGGGTGGGCAACACTCTACCCCACCCCCCCAAAAAAAAAAAAAAATTATACTCCATACATGTGCAGTCACACTGATTCTCTCCTAAGTGGCTACTTTGCATCCTAGGATCCTGCACAGCCATGATAATATGCATCCTATTGCTGTATAAAGTACACACCAGGCAGGCAATGCTTTCTGGGAAGTCTTGGACATGTTGCACAAGGGCTGTTGGTGTATTCATGAACATATATGTGATGCTTCCCAGGAACTCTGCAGTTAAGGACACATGCTGTCATTTCCAGAGTAACCCCTAAAAGCAAACACAATACTACATATGGTAAATTCTCCAGTTACACCTTCCTTATATGAGTTTAGTGAATTTTGTGATGCATGGACTGTCTGAAACATGAATTACACATCTTAGTAAGAAAGAAGACATTGTGTATAGGACAGATGACCTTTAATGTATATTTCACTGTTTTTCCTCTGCATTTCCTCTATAATTGAAAAGCTTTGATTATTAAAACTGCATTTACAATTTTCCAGTAAGACCACTAGCAAAGGCAAAATCAGTTAAGCCATGAAAATCAATCACTAAGCACTAAAAATCTGTTTCTGTCAGCTAGCAGAAAACCAGTTCTTGACGACTGCCCAGTCTTTGACAAGCAGTGTGAGAATGACTCAACCTTTGCACGCCTCGCTATTCGGATGTACCCCTGCAGAGTCAACACATGGAAAAAAAGATGGAAAAGTCTCCTTGCCTTCGAGCACCCACAAGGTGGTGCCATTCCATAACTTTAGGAGGAGAGACTCCACCAAGGCACCAGAGAAGTCAAGATCAGCTCCCCTTCTGAATTACCACCTATTGCACAACTCGTTTTTCTAAACCATAGGCCAAGCATCACCCCAATAGCAATTTGCACTCAGTCAGTTCAAGGATCATATCAAGGATTTTGTGCTGCTGCCTCGTATCTCCTCCAGCCTCTTCCCTGTTGCAGGGTCATGTCCACCTCCACGTGCAGCTCTAGGGGCTTTCCTCCATACAAGATGTCTCTGCAGCATAATAAATCTCACAGTCAAGACTGCCTCTCTATGAGCACACCTCTGCATTGGATTAATTAGACATCACCTTTAACCTCATGGCTTCAGAATATGCAACTTAGTTTGCTTTGGAATAGGCTAATGGACATAGGAAAAGTCCCAGGCAAGGGTAACTGTCAGCCCTGGGATAATTTCACTTGCTGTACAGAGGCTGCTTGTCCTTTCCGCGTCATCATCTCTTGCTCACAAGACAAACACTGTCCTCTGTTAGCGACAGGCTCAGAGTAACTCAGTCAACAGAATGAAGAGTGGGAACCCCTCGTTTCAGTACTAGCAGGACATCACCAGCTCTACTCCACATCAGTTTTCCCACTCCCATGGAGATGACCAACTTATTTTCTAGTAGGTCTTGAACAAACAGATGAGTTTGAGGACTCGGAGGCTTCCTGTGTTAGATTCAGACGGGTGGCTTAGAAGTGTACCTCTCCCTCAGACCCAGACTGAATCACTTGCTCCAGCAAAGCTCCTCCTGAGACTGGGGTGAGCTTTTGTAGGGTTCAGCTGATTGTTCCTAACCTGCAGCTTATCTCCTTCCCTTCAGGCCCTGTTCTTTGCTGAATGTCAAACTGCCTGCAAGATCAGTGACTTCTAAATCATATAAACAGCATGTCAACTAGGCATTAAAATTGTTGCTTGAGGATGCACACTGACTGTCCTCATAAACACAAACACCAGATTAGCAGAGCAAGAAGCCAAAGCAACCTTTCAGAAAGATTATAGCTCTCTTTTGCAGCTCTTTAACAGATAAAGCTGCTTTTTTTCCCCAGCCAATTTAATTGTTGGCACTATTCATAATTCTAATGAAACTCAGATGATAATCCAGCTGGGGGTCTTGATAGCACCTCTGCCTGCGGCCGTTCTTGACTCTGTGGCCTGGAGGAATGCAGAGGAAAATTGTATTAGCCTGTCCTTCAAAGGCAAAAAATTAAACTTGTGACCATTGCTGTCTGAAGTGTCAGTAAATCATATGTTTACCACTAAGCAATTGCCAGAACCACCCAGGTAAATGAGCAGGAAAATGGCTGTTTATAGCCTCAGTTATTCCTAGTTTCACCAGTGGAGTGCCATAAAGACGAAGGAGAAGGAAACAGAAGATAGGAGAGACTCTATACAGCTGACACTCAAATGAAGCATAGGGAGTCATATGCTGCAGGGAACAAAGGGGCAGAAAAGCAGAATATAGCACTTGTCTCGCATATTCTTGTCCTCTCTTTTGTTATCACTTCTATAGAGATTTATAAAACCATGATGTGCAGGGGGAGAATAAATACTACTCAATGGCTCATTGTGCTTTCTTGCTTGAAAAAACAAATGAAGCTAGCAATTAGCAAGTTCTCCACAAGGAAAAGGAAGCAGTTCTTCACTCACTGTGCAAGAAATCTGTAAAACTCCTTGCTGCAGGATACTGTAGATGCAAACCTTTACAGAGGTTCAAAAAGCAACTGGACACCTTCACAGAGAAGAGAACCCTTGCTTTTGACAGCAACTCCTCACTCAGAAAGCCTGTGAGGTGCTGGGTGGGAGGAAGGCAGCCAGTGCTGAGAGAAGTTATTTATTCTGGACCGCTTGGTGGTGGTGAGACCACACTTGGGCTGCTGTGCCTGCCCTCAGCTCCCCTTCCCAGGTCAAGGGAGGTGTGGGGAAACTGGCAGGGCCCAGTGGGGGCTGGCCGTGTGTTCAGGGGTCCACGGGACATTCCCATGCAGAGACGTGGATGGAGCTGGGCTTGCTTAGGCTGGAAAGAGGTGTCTGGGAGGTGAGCTAGTGGTGGCCTACAACCCCCCAGTGAAGAGGTACAGAGAGAGCAGATACTTCTTAGCCATAGCAGATGATACAAGCGGTGGTGGCCACAGTTTGCTGTTTGGGAGGCACAGGCTGGCCTTTAGGGAAGATGTTTCCTTCAGGAGACCTGCAGAGGGGACTTCCAACCAATGGTTCCATGATTCCACGAGTATGAGTTTCAAAACCAAACACTTGCATTTTGCAGAACCCCCAAAAAGTGGTGGAGGCTTTCTGAGACAAACTCTAGAAAGAGCCAGTACATCTAATACGATAGCTGGGGCCACCTTCTTCTTACTGTCCTTTGGTTTGTACTGAGTTTCCAGTGAGATAGTCTGTTACTTACGCACTTCATTAAAAGGACCGTTCGCAGTGTCACTGGGATGACACTGTTCTTTGTTTGCATTTTAACAGAAGTGATGCAGTCACATCATGTTCCAATAAATAGGCCCTGACCTCCAACAGTAGTTGTGTGCAAAATAAATGAGCCCCTGCTAGGAAGCCGTGTGCCTGTCATCTCAGTGTCCCCTGGTCAGGCATTCACTGGGTATTTTGGGCCCCAGTCCACTTTTTTTTTACTTTTCAAGCAGCTCACTATTCACGATATTAACTTTACGTTCATAAAATACAGGAGCATCAATCAGAGTACCCAACCCTCTCATGCTAGCTGAGACACAGAGTCTGGGCAACACGGCCAACACGCTCCCAAAAAGTCTGAGAGAAAAAAACCTGAGCACAGGCTGCCTCAGAGCTAAAATCAGGAGCTACCAGACAGGCAAACATGAGAGCAGCACATGTCAGCCTACGCACTGCCAACTTTTGTTTAAGCATTTGGGCTTCCTAAGAAGGATTTCAACAGAGAATAGCAAGTGAGGTCCGGGGGTGTGCTGGGGGAGCTCCTCCCTGCCACAGAGCATCACGAGACTCTCTTTGCTGAGGAAAATATAACAACCAAGGGAAAAAGAGCAAACAGGATGATACAAAGAGCTCGGTAATGAACATACATAAGGGTCAAGGATATACAGTGGAGAGAGAAGACCATGTTTGTTCCATAGAAAAGAGAGCATCAAAGGAGATACGTACAGAAGAGATAACACCACTCTCCCCTAGACGTCTTGCTGGGGCAAGTAAGCTCTGCTAAGTGCATAGGGAGTTGCCCCTCACCTTCTGTAGAATATTTCAGTGATTTATCCATCTCTCAGCATCACTGTTAGGGCTAAAAAAAGCTGGTCTGTAACCTCTGGGCGGTGATTTTGTGGACTCCTGTCAATTAGCAACTAGAAGCTATCATATGTTCCCTTTACTGTCTGGTTAACATAGGACCTATTTCTGGCTGAAGTGTCTCAACCGAGTTCAGATAATGGTGTCCTGGAGATTAAATACTTCATAACCCTGGAACATCCCAGAGCTTTCCTTATGTCCCTTCCTCAGCCTGACTGAATGAGTTGTCAGAATATGGGAAAGGCAGGGAGCTTTTCAGAGGAAAACATTTATGGAAAAATATGGGGGAAAAACCATAATCTCTCCCCACTTCTGCCCCACCAGAACAGCATGGCTTTTGGCATATTCAACAGCAACTGTTCTGTCCAGACAGGTTTTATATTACCTAGTATTTATATTATTTGAGATGTCTCTACATTTCTCTGAGATCCTGTTGTGAGGGAGTTTCCTTGGTATTATTCTTTATTTGGACTCATCACATAAGGACAGATGAGCTCAAGTCAAACAGTCTGCACCCAGAATTTGAAGACATCATGATTTTGGACCTGAGGTTCCCCAGGCTGAGTAGCCCTGCTCTAGATCAAATGTTAAGATTTCCTTAATGTGCTGTGATGCTCAGATCTGAGGGCTTTGAGCCTGCTTCTATATTAATGTGTCATTTCTCTTTATTACAGCTCTCCTGTGCTAGCGCAGAAACTTTAATGGAGGAGCCACAGGCTACCACTTGCAGCTGCAGTCCTGCTGTTTGAGGAGCAATCAAGCAGACAGCAGTGGAACATCACATCTCATATTCTGGACAGGCAGGCTCTTCAAAATGTTTTCCAAGAAAATTATCTGCACAGAGTTCTGTAAAAATCTAATTCTGCCCCATTAACCAATAGTTTATAACCAGCCCAGAAAAAAATTCAGGTATAATAGCCCTATGACAAATGTGCTAGCGCTTAGTCAATTCTTTTATCTATCCACTAAATGGATGCTTTAAACCCAAGAGCCTCACTGCCTTAACCTCCCTGGTTAATGTTCCGAGGTGACATGCCAAATGTATCCATTTTATAAAACTGCATTAAAATTAGAGATGGGAAAAGTCTGGTGGGTCATCTTGGTTAAGCAGGATTGTTTCATAAAGAATAATACTGTAATTGTATTAACAAAGTTTCAAGAGCTTTTTGACATGAAAGGGACTGATGCTCATTTTCCATTTTGCTCTAACCAACTTGCTTATTATCTGCACCTCAGCTCAGAGCTCCAGTTTTGTACTGAGGTACCCACTGTACAAGACAGAAGAGAAAGGTGGCCCACGTGCCAGCAACTCAGAACAATGTGAATTATAAGACAACAGAGACGCTACCTCACAGGTCAGCCATGCTTGAAATACTGAGTCAGAGCTGAGTTACATGCTTGGCAGCATGCTGAGTGCATGCCATCAGTCTAATTTTCACTGAGTTTTCCACAGAGCTTACGACAGAAGAATTTTAGGAAGGAATTTATCATATGGCCTTGGAGTGTGATATCTTGGTTTTTAAACAAAGGAGCTCCTTTGCTGCATGGCGGCGAGTGGAAAGAACAGGTAGTCAATGAGACTGCTGTCCTTTGCTAAATGGAGACATCTGGATTGCACGAAAAGAGGCCACAAAAGACCTTAGAGGCAAAGGTAAGAATTTTGGTTTTGGTGCTGCTGCTGACTGAGAAGTTTTCAAACCAGCACAGAGAGTGCTGATGACTGGGGAGTAGCACAGCGATCCTTTTTGTCCTCCTCAGCGCTCTGCCCTCTCTGCCTTTGCACAGCATCCTGCCTCAGTGACCCACACCCTCCCTGTCCAATATGTCTCAACTCTCTATTCTGAGTAGCCTCTTAGATGGGCTTTGATATTCTCACCCAAACTGTAAAGGTTTTGCCTTATTCCAAGTCAAACAAACAAACTCACCGGACCTAAGAATTGCTGTGCTGTGTCAAACCATACACCCTGTCCCAAACAGTGTCAAAAAACCCCACCAGACACTTGGGGAGGCTTTAAGAGAATAAGCTGGTCACAGACATCCAACTGCTATTATATGCACATCCTCTCTGCAGCAATTTTCACTGCTACTTACAGGAACAGAAAGGCCCAAGGATATGCAGCGATGAAGAGGGAAGGTCAGTCAACCTGCTGCGGCTATACAAAACCCCAGGCATGTTGCAAGGAGTCTGGAAGTGCAGTTCTCTCAACCTGTTCAGCATCATAGCCTCTCTGCTCCTTAGCTTTTCGTTAGCATGCCAGAAATCCGTAAAAAGCTGGCATCAGAAGTGATCACCAAACTGAATGTACTAGGGAAGTGGGATACTCAAAACCATGGAGATAATCAGATTTACAACCCAGGAAACATAGGCCATACAAGAGCAGCTCCTGAGAACTTGGCTGGTTCTAATCAAAGTCGGAAGCTGAGAGTACTTCAGGGAGGATGCAGATAAGAGAATCAGAATGGAATGCCCTTTAGAAAGCTAATGTATCGCAAACATCAGGTTTGCCTAGAAAGTCTGTGGTTTCTTTGCCATTTCAGATATTTAAAATATGTTCAGGATGATCTAGAAGTACTTCCTCCTGCCTCAGCCTCGGAGGTGGAGGTTGGTGATGTCCTCATCCTTCCTTATCTGAGTCTCTGGTGTCAAATAGTAACTTTCTGCATCAACAACATGTCATTGAGAAAATTAACTGGATTATTTTTTTTCTTGAGGTCTTGATACCCTGTGGCAGCTGATGCCACCAAAGCATTTTTTTTATTGCAGTCTGCTGTGGAAATCTGTTGTCAGTTGTTTGAATGCAAGCTGCCCTTGATAAACCTACTTGAACAAATATTTACCTGCAGCAGAGCACTGGCAACTGTTGCTGCAGGCGTCTATTTATTTATAGCTCATGAGCACAGGCAAGCTGCAGTCTGCCTGGCTTTGGTCACCTGCTCATATCTGAGGTTAACACACGAGTAAGCAGTAACTTCCTAAAGGCTAAACTGTATTTGCAGAAAAGATCGCTTTATCTCAGTCACCGCTACGGAGAGATATAAAGTAATCCCTACAGACCTCTGGGGGCTAAGCCTGATTATCTGACAGTGTGAGGTCAAAGGAGGGACCGATCCGGATATATGTTTACAATAACCGTTATTTTGCATTGCAGAAAGACATCCCTTAAAGGGTTTCTTCAAAATACTGCCAGGCCAAAATACAGATTCTTGAGAAAAATAGGGTTTTCATAATATATCATGTCCTTATCAGGATACTTTTAATCACCCAAACACAAAATAGCTGGGAGAGATTTTCTTAAAGAGCTCAAGCTAATCATATGTCATCTTGCAGGGTTAAGCTGATTAGCGCAATGGTTAGGAAGGAAACTCTCCCCACCAGGCACAGTTAGTACCTGCTGGTAGCTGAGGTTTTACCAAGCCTCCATGGCTGGGCACAACCTCTGGTGGACCCAGAGCCAAGCATGGGCTGACAGACCAGCCAGTGCTCACGGCCAGTTGGCTGCTGCGTTCCTCAGTTAAAGGGCTGGGTTATCCCTGCCTTCCTCTACATCAGACCACGCGGTTCTCCACAGAGGGAAGTGCCCACTGTCCAATTGTCAAATTTGGCTGACCTTGACCAATTGGTTCCAGATTTGCTAGGGAACAACCAAAGGGGAAACAGATGGACAAACAGCATGAGAGAGTAAGCTTCATTTCCTTAGAAAACCAGACAAAATTGTCCTTCTTGCTGTAGAATAGCAAATAAAGACTTGCACGTGCACAACTCTGCTACAGGGTATGGTATATCTTGTCATGCGGTGGACCTCCTCCTCTTCTCCTTCCCCACCATCCTTACTGGGTCTAACTCCAGCCCTGAAGATCGCAGCCAGTTTGCTTCTCCATCATACAGAGGGAACGCCTCTGAGAGAAGGTAACTCACTCATAGCTGGAATGCAACTGTGGATTATGTTGTAGCCAAGCACTGCACACATGTAACAAGCACCACAGGTTTTTCTCAATAATAAATATTGATAATATATGTAATATACTAATTACTTATGCAATAAATATTCATCACAATATCCCTGCAAAATGTCATGAAGAGGGGAATCCAAATGAATGTCTCATTGACCCAGTGCAGCGTGGGCTTCCCTGTGGGTTTTAGCTCCTACCAGTCCCTAAATCATGCAGATTCACCAACACCATCTGACCTTATTTTCAATATTATTGTAGTTTGATTGTTAAATTGTTCTTATTTCAATCCAAGAGTCCTTTTTTCCATTTACCCCTTCAATTCTCTCCCCCAGTTTTGGCGGGGGGGGGGGAGGGGTGAGGGA
Organism: Pterocles gutturalis; assembly: GCF_000699245.1. NCBI lineage: Eukaryota > Metazoa > Chordata > Aves > Pterocliformes > Pteroclidae > Pterocles > Pterocles gutturalis. The sequence goes on along the minus strand of NW_010110114.1, from coordinate 13,888 downwards.
A
>NW_010110114.1:0-13856 GCF_000699245.1 Pterocles gutturalis | reverse complement strand
AATGGGTTGTGTGGGGTTGGCTCCCAGCCAAGGGTAAACCCATCACAGGAGCAGAGCAAGTTCGTCAGTAAGACAAGAGATCTAGGTAGAGAAAGTTCCCAAGTTCACAGCCACTTGTAAGGTGAAGTGGAACCAGTGGGAAAGGAAAAGAGAGAAGGTTCCATCTGTGGGTGGTAGAAGCTGGAAAAGAGAGGCAGTCAAGGTAGGCTGGAGCACATTTTGGAACAGGTGGATGGCGCTTCCTTTCAAAAATACTAGGCTCAAGCTTAAGAGTTACGAATTTCTGCACTTGCGTTACACCAAGGAATCCAGGTTTTAAGAGTGTCCTTTGAAACAGCTGTTTTCTTGGCTCCCTGTAAGCAGTATCTTGGCTGCCTGGTCCCTGCACTGACTAATACATGTACTTGGCCTGGAGTCCCCATAGTTCTCCTCATCAGCAGGCTGAATAGAGGTGAGGAACCAGTGCACAGCAGTGAGTGGCTCACCCCCATCAGAACAGACATGCTCAGTCCTGTGACCAGCTGAAGGGATAAGGCAATTCGGTTTAGTATTTCTCTCCTGGGTGCATGTGGAAGCAATCCAGACTCTGGCATAACCCTGCACTACGTTATTCATCAAAAGTCATTTGCTGGTGGGATTTGGCAACCAGTCAGTTCTATGGAGCATTTCCTTCTTACAGCCACCTAATTTCATCTTCCCTATTAAACATCTGAAATTTATCCTCCTTCAAATCCCGCCTTTAAATGTCTCTTTGCCGGGATACCACAAGAACAGATATGCTCCCCCCACAGCCTCTGATGTGATCTGCCCTTATCTCATTCTCTCCTTTTTTCTTCCTTTTGCTTCCCTCTCTGAAGTAAAGGATGCTAGATCTTAACATGATTCTTGAACGCTGTTTATTCCCAATCTGTGCTGTTTCTTCTTCTATGCCTGCAAATACAAACTACTGTTGGAGCCCAGTCTGAAAGAAAACATCCCAGCATATGGTCGGCAAATGCAGCGTGCTCAGCTCTTGTCTCTAAATCCTGTTTCCCAGCACTTCCTTGGGGAATCAACACTGATTAAATGTGCCAGTGTATTTCATTGCATTTGAAGAATCTGCAGATCATCCATCAGAAAAGTAGAAGCATGAAAAAGTAACTGAGTAACCAAGAGCAGTTTACTGTATGGTGCAAACTGCAATTACACTTTGAAATTGTTAAAACCCAGCTCTAGGTGAGAGACACCTCAGAGATTCCTGTACCCTTTAATCCCTTTGTGAACAGCAGTTGATGGCATTTGGAAAAACATTTACTGGAAGTATAACTGCGAGCCACCAAATTCACACCTGAGTGCAAGACTTCCTCAGGATTTCCCAAAATTTATGATCAAACACTCTCAGGCTCCAAGCTTTCTCCCTCAGACATTGCTGCTGATCATGTTTCTTCGAGCCAACATTTATTTTCTCTCTAGATGGTGAATCTACCAGGCCCCACTGCCCAGGCTGCCTGCCTGATGAGACAGCTCAGTGAGCTTTGGCACAGCTCTTGAGTTGGCTCAGGTTGGCAGCCTCACATTTTCATGGTGGACAGGCACCAATCCTGCTCTAAAGCAGAAAGGTTTGAGCTGGCAATGTAGGATCCACCTCACTAGCCAAACACAAGCCACCTTTGCTTGATATCAGGACCCCATAACATTAGAATCTGGAAATATTTCCAAGAAAGATGAGATTTTCACATTTTAACTTGATCCCAGAACCTCTCACTGTATGAAAAAAAAAAAAAAACCAAACCCAAAAAACAAACCAAAACCCCAACCAAACAGCATGTGAACAGCCAGCACTCTTTTTGTGCCCCCAAAACCCCCTTCAGTAGAAGACAAGCCACAGAGACTGCATCATGTCCTCACAGCCTTTTTTTTTTTTTGGCCAGTGTGCCACAAGCAGCTTTGACGGGACTGGTGATTGCAGACTCTTATTGGAAATCAAATGTAAAGCCCTGCCAAAGGCAGTAGTGACTAATCCACTCAAGTAATTACTTATGGGGCAGAAGATGATGATTTCCAGAATCCAGTATTCCCTGTGAACTGCTGTCACTGAAACACTTTGCAAATGTTTCAGTGTGCCCTCTGTGTAGGTCCCAGATTTCTTTGTTTCTTCCCTTTCCTGTTCCAAACCAGTATCATTTTGTGTTTTTCAAAGAGCATATTTTTAGCTCCTCTGAGAGGAAAAAAAAAAAAAAAAAAAGAGGTACTACTGCAAGGTTTTTCCACTACACAGGTAGCAGAAATTATAGCGTGTGGCTGGGATTGCCCCCCTCAGATGGAACTAGCAATGATTCCCCACCAACATCTTCTGCCAGTTAATTAAAAAGCACTGTCCCCCTGGAGGGCTGTCCCCACAAGGCCTTTTGGTCCAAATTTTCCAGGTGGTTCAGCTCCATTGGTAGGATCACGATGGGGACCACCGGCATGGTTGCTGACTCCAGATAATATCACTCATGTGCTTGGGCTGAGAATCATTCTCAAAGCAAATTGGGATAGGAGAGAAAAAAAAGGGGAAAGGTTACCTCCACAATAAAAATCAGCATCTAAAAACCAAATCTGTGCCTCAGATGTCAGCACTAGGCTGAATTATTAAAGCTGAAATTATTTTCCAAGGCTAATTTTCCTTTCTCTGCTTGTGTTAGCAGATCCTGCCTAGCAACAGAGGTGACCTCTCCAGGTTGTTTCTAGCAGTGATTCACGTGGCTCTGTTTGCTCACTGTCTGCAGCTCCTTCCCATCCAGACAGCTCAACGAGAATAGCCAGTATCTCTTTCTCTTCTCATCAGTATTATCCTCCAATTGCTATGTGACAGACCTGCTTTGTGGCATTTCAAGTTACAAACACTGTCAAGGAAGATTTAAATCCCCCAGAAAACAATTCATCTTTAAATAAGTAACTATGAATCACGCCTTTTAAAAATAAGCACTTATCAGAATTCACACTGTTTCAGGGTAGGAAAAGCTTCTGTTTGCCTCTAACAAAATCAGGGTAACTCAGTGACAGAAATGTTTTGTTTCCTTAAGGTATTCTTTCCTCAGCTTCAAGAAAGGATAAAGCCCAGACAACTATGGTACCAGACAGCCACAGCTGTTCTCTCCGCTTCTCTCTGCCCAATCAGGGTGGATTTAATCTAAGCTCTTAATTATAGACCCCATTCTGGAAGCTGTTCCCTGCTAAAATAAGGTACCAATTATGCACAACTCCTCTGCTGTACTGGGGGCATGCGGGTACTGGGGGCATGCAGTGAGTTAATCAGTTCCCTCGCATCTGGTACAGTCCCTACTGCTTTGCAAATCCCTTCCTGGGACTAGATTAACCCCTTTCTCACTAGCATCTGAACTGGTCTAAAGGCTATATTCCAGTAGCTTCACAACTGCAACCTGAAATGTTTCACCTTCAGCTCGCAGGTCCCAGTGAGGGCCTCAGAGGTCAGGGTCAAGGCTGAAAATAGGAAAGATGTGGAAAAAGTCTGTGAAGAAAGCTTGGAATTGATTTCCACGATGCCTGCCAAAGTGCAAGGCAGTGTGCAGTGCAGGTCCCAAGCGCCCGCAGTCACAGCAAGCACAGGAGACAGGAGAAATAAACTGCCCCTGCTCATCACATCTCTGCCTATGCTGCTTCTGTCCTTCAAAGGGATGTTTATTCCTGACTTCTTTGCCTGGATGTAACCCATTCCTTTACCTCCCTTATGCTTTAATAGATGAGTTTGTATAGAAAAAAAGGGTGAGGTTGGTTTCAGAACCCTAAGGAGGTGATTTGCTTTTAGGATCCTCCCTCCCCAGCCACAGCTCAGTCTTGTTATGGCTCCAACAGTTATATGTAAAACTAATGGAAAGCAACATCAGCAAATTATTTCCTCTGTTTGCCTTTCCACTTTATGTATACTGGTTTCTAGAAGCAAGGAAAAAGACCAGCATTAGTTGGAAAGCTGAGTCCTGCTCAGCTGGTAGGAAAGAATTCCTTGATGCTGTGGGTCTCGGTTTGAGAGCTGCTGTCATGAGCCAAAAACTGATTTCTAAAGTGCTCTGTCTCATGTTGAGTATTTATTAGTCTACAACGCTCTCCTAAAGAGGTTGTAGCATTGCATAGCTTAGCCCAGGCTTAAATTACTCCACAAAAAGCAAAGCAGTGGAGATTCAAGCATACCGTGCACGGTGAGGAGGAACAATCTGTAAGAAACTCCTAGACACTGGTTTGCTTGAGGAAAAAAAACCAACAGGTTATGATATTACAGTGAGATAAGCATAAAAGGCCTCTTTTATAAGGTGGTCTCCTGCCTTAGCATAGCACCTCAGGCTATTTTCAAACAGTTTATATATATGGCTATTTCAGCTCACTGTTAGCTCAGTTTGCTTACTTTAAGCAGCAGTGTCAAGACAAATTTCTCTAGTTCTCAGTTTAATTTATGTTTCTCAGCTTTGACCCAGCATTACCTAGACTTCTGTGTTCAACAGCTAACTCAGAGCTGGAGCTTGCCACTGCCTACATGCAAATGAAAGCTCAGATTGTGGGTGTGGGCCAAAGAACTGAGGAACAGATAAAACAAACAAGCTTCGTAGCAGTAATTTAATAGCTAAGGCAAGGGCTAAGGATCATTTGCCCTCAAGTCTGATGAGTCAATGTAGACAGAGCTATGCCATACACAAGAAAACCTCCCAGGTTACCCAGAATAAAAACCCACAAATAATGAAGTCTTGATTAAATTAAACTGATCATTTAGCAACCATCTCTTGTTCAGTCCCAACTGTGTTTGCTGATGTTTTGCTCACAAGCAGTGAGTCACTGCACACTAATCCCCCCCCCCACCCCGCCTTGCCCCGAAATCCTCCATGTTCATTTTTCAGCAGCTAATGACAACTATTAGTAACCGTGAGCTAGCACAGATGCAAGTATGTGGGCTGCCCGTAGATGACTGTAAAGGAATGTAATGTGGCTTATGTATGCATCACTGTCCTAGAAGTGAGGGATGTAGGCAGGAGCCTGATGCTTCATGTACTATCGATGGCCATTAATGGTGCCTCCAGACACCGGGGTGTAATTAACTTACAGAAACCTCACCTGCCTAACACACGGTTGAACTCTGCTTTCAGCGACTGGTCAGGTGCTAAAGTGAATTTTCTAGCGAAAGCTTTTTCTGATGTTTCAGACAGATTTTGACCTATTTATTTTTAATCCGTCTCTTGGCTCTATCACTTTGCTTTTCTGCCCCTAGTCCTGAGTTGTTCTATTTGTTTCATTAGTTCCCATTTTTTTTGGTGTGTAAGTATCACTGGATTTATCTCATTTTTTTGCTGTTTTGGGGGAAGGAGAGCTGCATTGTTCTGTTCCTTTGGGAACTACCCACAAGAAGTCTTCCAAACAGAAATACATCTACTCAGGACTTACATGACCTGGAAGAAGCCAGCTCCCTCTGCTCACAAGCAGTTAACACTGTCTGCATACCGGGAGGTTCTGAGCTTCCTTCTCAGTTTGAGTTAGAAAGAAGAAAAAAACCAGACAAACCCCAAACCCCAGTAGGTTTGACTACCAGATTTCATCTGGCAGGGGAGGAAAAGTACAGAAGGACTCTGTAAGATTACTACTGAATGGGTACTGGGGAGATAGGAAAATAAGAAAATACAGATCAATCGAGTATCAAGCTTAAAAGCATCCTAGCCTTTGTGATGTGCTTCTTCTTGGCTTACTTTGGTCTCAGCTATCTAAAATTGGATCTCTCCAAAGTGAATTTGAAACTGCCAAGAGTGTGCATGATATCATGCACAAATTCTTTTGGGAAAAAATCTGCAAGGGATTGGAATGAGATCAGACACGTTTTTCTTGCTAACTGATCAAATTTTTGAACCTGAGATTCTACCAGACTGAGGTCAGTACACTTCAATGGAATAAGGTCATACTAAATTACGATAGCTGAATTTTTAAAAAACAAGGATCAGGAAATGCCAACAGAAGTGCTATACTGTGAGGTCAAATTAACCTGTTCCTATCATCTGCTTCCTAGGTTAGTGGTACCATTTTAATTCTAAAACACAGTCATGGCCCTGAGAGCACTACAAGGCCTTTGCACTGACCAGCCGCACCTGGAGCCTCACTCACACCCCCTGCCCATAGGCTCCAGGGCTCCATTTAAGCTCTGGACTGAGCATTTGCTTAGTTTCTGCTTGAGCTGTGTTGCAGGTGTGCCGGTCTGCAGCCCTGCCTCTGGATGGACCATGGACCTCTGCTGTAGGTATTTCTTCTCTTGGATGCATCCCTTAGGTGTATGTTACAGCTTGTCTCCAGTTCTGGTTCTGTTTCATTTTGTTCCACAATGGAGCTTAGACCTGGTTCATTGCTTACTGGGTCTGAGGCTGTTGATGGACCCTGCTACCAGCACCTGTCCCTGCTGCTGTTCCCTGACAAATATTCTGGAGTGAAGCCTGCCCTCATTTCAGTTACTGGAAGAAGCAGTTCAGTCTAGCAACTTTTGCAAGAAGATCCAGCTACTTGTGGCAGTTCACTCATGCAGAGCTTTCTATGCATACTTGCACAAATGGGTGCCATGAAGAGTGTGTCTACTTATATTTTGCAGCTCTTCCTTTTTATCTTAGGAAAGGGTTTAGGTGGGTCCCTTCTGTTGTCTACTATGGGTCTCTTCAGATCTATCTACTCATCCTTCTGGAGTTTGCTTTTTGAATGCTGTTGAGTTGTCAGTGGAGGTGGGGGGTGGCTGCTGGTATAAGTAAGCATGGGCTGATATCTCTCTACACAGTGGGAATTATGAGCCTGATGGTGTCCTAAGCTCTACAAAATGACAGGGACATGCAGATGACCACGTGTTCTCAGGGTTCCTTTCAGACCTGCAGCATTAGCCTTACTAACTGCCCTGTAAAGAAGTTATTTTGATACCTCACTTAAGACTACCCTGGCACAGCCCCTGGGAGAACAGCTTTTCAGTGGCACCGTGCCTGCAAAGGTGACATACCAGGGAGCCCAACACCCAGCTCTCCTGCTGACTGTAACAGACTGTTTCCCAGGTTTGCAGTCCTTACAGCTGTGTTTTTCCATTAAATTAAACCCTGTCTTGCTGTGCTGGCATTTTCTCATGCTGTTATCTTCTCTTCACTGCAATATGATTAATGTATCTGAACACAACAGGAGGAGGCACAATACAACTTTGCAGGTACGCTATGGTCTTTCTTGTTCAGAACTTAGCATGAGGTGGAGGCTGTTTTTCACACTGTGGTTTTCAAGGGCTAAGATACAGCATTAGATTGGTCAGTTAGTTCAGCCTAATGAGTATTTTCAAACCAGTCTAGACTTTAACAGGGTACCTGTGAAAGTACATTTGCTTTTTGCTGGTTAGAGATTCATGAAGGGATGATCACTTCATCTAGCTTCCCACATTCCAGTCTGAGGCTGGACTATGAGCTAAGGCCCCATTGCCCAAGTCTCTCTGAAATGAATGGGAGTGAGGCACCTACATGATGCCTTTTAAAAATCTGTCTAAACACTGTAATAATAATAATTAGCTGTCACATTAGCAGATGCCTAGAAGCTTGACTAATAATGATGCAACAACTACAATGACAGAATCCTCTTCCGTGCTTTATTGGCAAATTACTGGTTTTGTTTGCTTTGTTCCTGCTTTGTGCCCCCCTCAAAATGCATGGAGTGTCCAGCTCTTCCCTTAAAGCCTTCCTCTTCCAGGACCTAGCTTGCTGTGCCCTCCACCCTGCACTCTGTTGGGTGTACAGATCCCATATCAAGTTGTCATTGCTGCAGCTCAGCTCCTTGCTGAGACACTGCTGATGCACTGTTGCCTACCTGTGACATACTTGATACATCATCATCTGTGAAGGCATCCCCCTTGTGTCATGTCTCGCAAATCTAGGAAGAAAGCTTGCTCACCTCTGCCAAATGTGAGCAATTTGCATGTGTAGTCCCAGTGAAATAAGAAAACTGAATCAGGCATGGTGTGGGTTGCTTACATGTATGCTGTTCTACATTTTTGTGAGCCCATCTGAGTTTAAACCTGTAGTACTCCTTGTTCTACTTGTCTTCACCTATTTCACTGGCTCATGAGTAACTCAGGCTACCTTTACTAGCAAGTCCCTCACTAGTTTAACTTGCAGCCTGTCCTGTGTAAGGCAAATCACATGTGCTGAATAATGCCACATTATATTTGCTGTATAGGCAACTGACCATATGAAAGCCCCAAGCACCCTTCCCTTGGGCTCTTGGCCAAACTGGAGCCTGGAGAGCACAACAAATGGAAGATGTTTTGCATTGTGCTCCTCGCCTAACCCTGACATTCCCCCTCTGGCAGGACAAGGAGCTCCAGGCCATTTGCTTTGCCTCTCTTGTACTCCTATTTTTATCTCTGCAAGAATTACACTGTTTACTCAGCTTAGCAAAGTACTATAAAATCTTTGTGTGCCCAATACTTTAAGTACAAAGTCTTATCACTGTATGTTCAGATGTAAGACCTGCAGATAGCTTCCAGCTTTTTGTTGTTATTGTACCTGGGAAGAAAAGAAATCCTTTCTCACTTCTCCAGTGGTCTCAGTAATAAACCATGCAACAACTCTCCTAGTTTGTCCTAGAGGCAAATATTTTACTGTTGACTCAGCTGTACAGCTGGTCTCTGAGCTGACAGCCCACTCACAGATCTCTAACGTGTTTGCAGAAGGGGAGCTAGGCATTTTCTGTTTCATCAGGTGTGGGCTTCTCTCATAAGCCTCACTTGAAACGCATGGTGCCTTAAAGGAGGTGGTGCCACCCATGTGTGATTGCTGTAGGATGGAAACCAGATTTGAAGTCTGACCTCTCACAGCTTCTCCATCCTGGAGGCTGGTTTTAAAGATGGACACACATCTGCTGAGCTCTCATCCCAGTCTTATGTGTGCTCTGTCTTCCCAGGAGTGTTTGACTACAACCAAGTACTATTAAGTTGTCAAGAAAATCACAAACCAAGCCTCTCCTCCACCTTTTCAGTGGTATGGGTGAAGCTACCTGTTAGGTAAGCTTCCATGTCCTGTCCCCCCTTTTCATTGGGGCCACTTGTTTCTTCCCCTAGGCTTTGCTTGCCTTTTGCTCTCTGTTCCCTCTGAATTTAGCATCTTTGATAAATGTCTTTGGGGAAGTATCTGTGAGCAAAAGAGAGTAGTAAATCTAAAGTAAGGCTGGCTCTTTTCTTTTAAATAGGCTCACCTTTCACACCCAAAAGTGCCTCCTGAGCAGGCGGTGGCACTGTTAAAAGACTAATAGTAATACTGAATCAGCTCCAAGACCATCAAGGAAATGCTGTGTTGACTAGCTGGGAAACCCCACCCCAAGCTCTAGGAACAGTGAATGAAAGAGACTGACAATGCTACCAAGATTCTTTCCTCACTGTCCTGTCTGTGGAGTGACAATTGTAATGGACCAATTCTATCTCTTGATACGTGCAACCAAATTGCATCCAGTTATGGGAATTCACCTGCACCTCAGGTGTGTGTATATATATTCACAAGCTAGCAGGTTCCTCTAATTATATAAAAAAATGGTAATTCAATGTAGCCATTAAAGTATTGTATTTGGTATGTGCTCTGAATGTCTCTGCGTGGGGCCTTTTCTAGCCCAATCTCTTTGTTCTCATCCAGTGCTCACAAACAATAGGGACAGCCCAGACTGTTTGACGAAGTCCACGTGCATTGGAATAACTGCTCTCCCCCAAAATGTTTATCTCCTCTCCTGGCAGACAGCTGTTATGATGTTTTTCTGTGCCAAAGGAATGGTTCCAGCTTTACCTCCTCAGCTGAGGAAGAAAGCTTGCATGAAATCACCTATGGTAAAATACAGGGGAGTTGGCAGCTGGATCATTGCCTGCCCTGTTCAGCTGAGCCAATGGAGCTCTGCCCCATGGCATCTTCTCTGCACTCACGTACATATGCATCAGACCAAGACTCTGCGGAGGAAGTGGTGTAATCAGATGGCTACCATCCATGTGTTGGACACCTGATAAAATCTCCCCCAGACAAAAGACTGATAACTCATATGAGCTTGCAGAGAGCATTGCCACTGTACAGCAATTTGTGAGACAGCAGCAGAGGAAACAGTTAGCCTGTCCTCCAAGCCTCTCATGATCTTCTGAGCAGGGTCAGGTTTCTAAACATTTTCCAGGAGGGAGGGATGAAGAGCCCTGTCCCTCAGTGAGGTAAGGTTGTTATGGGAGCCTGCTTACAGAAAATAATAATCAGCCTAAGCCTTTGCAGGAGACCACAACCTGAGAGCTCTCCTTACTTCAGTAATTGTTCTCTACTGTGGAGACCAAAAAAAGAAGACCTAGCAACGCAAAAATCCTGCAAGATCCCTGTCTTTGATATGGGATATCTGTCTTTGATACAAACACATCTTTCATATGTTTGTATCAATGCCCATCCTAATTAGCAACCTTGCTTTCTTTGCTAGGGAATGGCAGTGAGTTCTGCTCACTGCAGTAGTGACTGGCTTGGGGGTGATTTGTGTCCCACTGCCAGCCTCCCTGAACTGTGGTGCTCACAACGATGACTCTTCATTTCTGCAGGAGTGTGTTATGCATTCCCTGGCATCAGGCCTGCTTACTGTCTCTGTTCCTGAAGTCTTAATAATGGCACATGAATTCTGAGTCCCTCTTTGGACATAAAGTTCTTTCCTTTCTACAGCTCCTGGGTACTTGGGAGCTTTACACTTAAACACTTTTAAAATCTGGCCAACAGGGTAATGAGACCAGCTCTGCTGTTATGGAGAGGGCATAGAGGGACCTCCTCATCACTGATCTTAATCTTCTGATCTTGAGATTAACTGCACAAATAATTTCCCATGGCAAAACACAGCCATCAGAAAAAGCATCTGTAAATGGCACCTGTGCCCATGTCAGCTTTCAGGTAAGCCAAAAGCAACACATTTCAGATTGTGAGGGAAAATGAAAGCAATTTTTTTGTGTGCGTGTCAGTAGGCTTATTTTATGAGAATGAAACTGCAAGTTGTACCATATCCACAGAAAAACACAAGCGATCAGTGGCCACTACCAAATAACAAGAGCAGCTAGTGTGAACTTAGCCTTTGATACGAGGCAAAGCAGAGAAGGCATAGAGGGGACATCGAGAAGTTGAGCTGCCTTTCAGAGAGACCACAGCTTGCGAGTCCAGCTCTGTATTTCTGCTGCCAGAAATCCTTGGCATGGGAGAAACAGCAATGGGGAAAGTCCAACTAGATCACTGTCCCACCTCAGGCACACCTGGTTTGGTAGGCTCAGCTTTGCTACACTGGAATCCAGAAGCATACTGGAAAATTAATGGTGGTTCTGGAGACTGAGTAGGATTAAAAACCACTAAGCTGTAACATTTTCTCTTCAAAAAGAGAAGATCTGCACAAGCAGCCCCCAAGCCCTGACATTAATTCAATGGGATGTACCCAGGTCTCACTGAATTCCACTGAAGTTGTGTCAGAGGTTTTAATTAGATCAATATGTTGGTGCCTGAGTTTCACTGCACAGTTCTTTCTGAGATTGTGATTAATTTCTCAGTCACCTCATTTTCTCTGAAATGCTGCTCATAGTGTTGCTCACAACACTGGAGACTGAATATAGATAGGACAAATATTAAAGGCGGGCCCTACTAAGTAAGAACTTAACTTAGTTCCCCAACTTCCTGTTGGGTGCAGGAATCTCCACTCTCTGGTTCATTAAACCTGAGACCTAACACAGCCTTTTCTGCTGTGTAGCGCTGCACAGGGGAATGGCCCCTCCAGAGCCACTTGAGTCATTGTGATATGAATAAGCTGTGGAAAAGGCCCAGGGTCTTCCCAAATCCTGGCATAAGAAGTAAAAGAACAAACTGCTGACTGCACTTTGTTTCCCTATGTCAGAGAAGGATTAATTAATGTTTTCAGGCTGCTTTGAAAATTAAAAGCACCATGTGGTACAATATTGCTGTTCCTGTTTTTCATCCTATAGCTGATATGTAGCATGTCCCTTGCAAACTAACTGGAAATTGCCTTTTTTTTTTTTTTTTTTTTGCTACAGCCTGATGCTTCATTTTAATAAATGTGCCCTACCTCACCCTCCCCTGTCCCCCTTCTTCTAAGCTCCTCTGCAAGGGGAAATAAAAACATCAGTCCCTGGCACCATCTGTCAAGCACAGGCTAATCCATTCTGTGCTTGTCTCATGGTCAATTTGGTTTCTTTCTGATTGGTACAGCTACCCTTCCTATTGCTGAGAATTTAATTACTATTCATAGGTTTGGGCCTTGCTTTATTTTCATGATAATATTATTATGATGATTGCAATGTTCAGACATACTTCCTTTCTATACAGCCAGGCCGGAGAACAGGACTTAAGCAAACACGCAACAGCCCAGCAAGGTAGGTAGCATTGCTTTGCCTGGCAAAAGGAGGCAAAAGGAACTTACTTGCTGAGGGATGTACGGATGCCTCAGCAGCAGAGAGCTCACAGGTCCTTGAATCACACCCAGTCACTGAGGCCAACTAAAGCACTGTTGCTTTGCCTCTCTTCTTCATCTTGTTTTGGCTTTTTACCGTGATCTCTATGAGAGCTTTGCAAAGATGATTAAGATGCAGATCTTCATATAGTTTGTGTGAGTGTGACAAGACTGAGCAGACCCACCACAAAGTTCACACTTACTCAGTGAGGCACTACAGCAGATCAGGTCAATCTGTTAACAAACAGGGCATGTTAGACCAGTTATTTCCTCCATTCGCTGGTGGTAAATGGGACCCCAGGCACAGTCTTTATGGCTTCCTTCTAATACTCTGAGTACTTCTGTTGTCCCTGTGTCATTAACGAAGAGGTGATTGCTCTCTGACAAACTGCTCCGACACTTTTTACTTCCTTTGCATGATCTAAAGTGAGGTCCACGATAAACGTCAATGCTCAGCTCAGTTCAGGGTCAGGCCAGTGTTGATCAAACTGAAGAGATCTCAATTCCTGGAGGGCTGCCCAATGCAAACAGCTGTTCTTAACGTACCAGTGTTGACCCACCACTGTCTACCCTCGTGCAGGTGGTTCTGTACTCCCTGACCTAGCTATTCCTAACTGTGAGAGTCCATGCAAGAACACACCATCTGAAGAACAGCTGGGCATGTAAGCATGTGCTGCCTGCTGTATGTTCACAGAGATGCCTCTTTGCCTTTGATGTGAAATGATGGAAGAGTCCTGCCGAGTCATTCCTTCCTGCAATTACTGCAGCTCCTCTGATGATACCATGCGGATCAAGGAATCGCTGTGCATGAAGAATGCACTTTTTCTAACATGGATGTGATATTGTTAGAACAGAAATCCTTAAAATGGCATCTCACCCCATAGAAGGAAAAAAAAAACCACCAAACTCTTTTTTGTGTCTTTTGCATAACCAATAACTCAAAAGGATTTTTTTCATTGTGTTTCGGCCAAGACCATTATATATTTGCCAGGGATGCAATCTGTGTGTGAGCACTGAGCCATTAAAACTGGCAGGGAATTGATAATGCTTGCAACCAATGGCCAGGAAGGGCCACAAACACTTTTGCCTCTTTCCTCCCTGATCTTCCGTCGCCACTGTGGGTGATATTTAAGGTGTCAGGCAAAGATTTCAGCTTGAGTGACCTGGAACGCTACAAGCAGCACCACTCACAGCTCCACTGAGGTGGGGACATGGCTGACAAATCACCTCACCACCTTTTCCCGCCTCAAACCCTCACAGGGCCTTGGGCACGGTTAAGATCGCTGCCAAGCCAAGTCCCTGGGCATGCAGGGGCCTGGGGAGGAGCGCAGGGAGACGGGGCTCCCCTTCGTCCCAGCCAGGCCTCGGTGGGGTACTCTCGGGGTGCAGGGAGC
>NW_010110113.1:22015-37725 GCF_000699245.1 Pterocles gutturalis | reverse complement strand
GGCTGTGCCTCTTTGCTCGTCTGCTAACCCTGGCAGCAGAACAAAACTTTATTCTCTTATCAGCTCCTCTGAGCGTAAATCCAAAACACAGCCTCTTGCTAGCTATTTATGAAGAAGAAGGAGAAAAAAAAAACCTCACAGAGTTAACTTTAAGCAGTCTTTAACCCACGACACAGAGGAATGAAGTCTTGTCTCATGTGACCTGAAAATATATCAGTTTTATGCCTAACCATAATCTACACACACACAATTCCAAGCATAGTGATTCAAATAAATCTACCCCTCACTAATAAGTTATGAACTTTGATTTCATCTTACATCTGATATAACTCTTTCCTGAAAGTAAACACATCTCTTCCCATCCCACTGCCTTCTTGTGTCTGCATTGCCAGTAAACTGTTCTGAAATTGTTATATAGCACTGCTGCTAGCAGCAGGATTTGTAGAATGAATGAAGGCAAATTTTAACTAACTCATATGGACTTGAATGTGCTTGCTTTTCTTGTTATTGTTGTTTTCTAATGATGCTTTACACAGGCAATTTTAGATCCTACAGTTGTTTGTAAATCCCTCAAAATACTTCATACGTTCATTCAGAGAAGACAGATGCTGAGGGGGAAAAAAAAAAAAAAAGTCCTAGAAGTTCCTGAAGTACATTACTCCCCTATCTGGAAAGGATTTGTGTTTTTTATTTTTCCTTCCCCCTCCACACTGCTCCCCCTCCCTCCCCCCACTTTATTTTAAGGTGTTTTTACCAATGGGGCAGCCATCACAGTTATTTCATCATCTAACATTTCTGCATCAGCAAGTTTCTCCTAGTTTTCAGCCATCATTTAGTTTTCCACTATTTAATTTACTTGTTACCAGGCCCACCACATGAATCACTGATGAAACTGAGCTCCTCCTTAAAAACACACCTGCAGAGATGTCCATATGTCTTAAATATCAATTGGCCATACTGGTGTTAGACTGAACGTTAGTTCTCCTCTATAAATTCAACCTTTCTCCTCCTACGTTTTTCTCCTGAATTCTTGCCAAGTAGGCCGTATCTATTAAGAGGTATTTAAGCATGGATACTCAACAGTTTCTGGAAGGACACAAGTTCACAAATCTGGTGAACCGTGAGGTTCATTTAAAGCCTTTATGTCCTTCACAGTTCAATGCAAATCTCTTGAAGCATCATAAGAACCATCAAAAAAAAAAAAAACCCCAACTTCTCTCTGTTTCCTAATACCCTATTTGCAGGTCTATGTATCTGCTTTCTAAATTTTTTCCCTGTGTTTGGGAGGAATTGTTTTTGACAGGCTACTCATCGGGATGATTAGTGGCACATATGAAGCAGCAGCAAACCACCAGCTCTTAACTTTTATTAAGAAAATAAATTACCCTAGAAGGTAGGTTAGCATATACTGATAGAAAACATCAATCATAGTTTGTTCAGGGGAAGACAAAGTGCAGACGAGTGAGACATAGTTGAGTATTTTGTGATGAGGAGAAATGGAGGTTGATAAGATTTGTTTGATGGTTCTAGGAGGAGAAGAATCCTGAGTGCAACTATAGCCAAGATCTGTGAATTATGTGAGCTTCCTACTCTATTGCTTCCAGAGGGGGGAAAAAAAAATAAAAATGAAATGAAGAGGAGAGGAGAAAAGTCAAGGTCCCACAAGACCTTGAGACTAGAGTTCACACCATAAACCACTGTGAATTGTAATTGCAAACGAAGAGCCCAGTACATAGATCTTCCACCAGTTACACTACTGGTCAAGATTTCTAGAAAGAATGGAATAATTCATTTTTTTTTTCTGCTCTGTGATGCATCTTTGCACATGCAGTCCATCTGCCTTAACCCTGCCCATTTTACCAGGAGTAAAAAACTCTGTTCATTCTGCAAGTTTATAGTCCCATGCATGCAATGAATTTGGTGAGTCTCAGTTCTGACTTATTCCTTGCAAAAATAACATACTGGATTTGCATTATCTACTAAACTGCAGTGAGGACAACATCTGCATGGGCTAAGAAGAGTAACAAAACTTTTATGTTCCCCACAGATCAGGACAGTGATGGTAATGGGACAATAGTTGTAAGAAGTTAGCTTTGCTGCTACATTATAAACTCTGAATCTCATTTTCCGATTATCACTCTGGCACCTCCCTCTACTACTAAAGTCACACAAGACTTCAGAGATAAATGTTATTGCCTCATGCACTTTTATACGCAATACTCATTCGGTATAAAATATCACATGAGACATTCCACAAAATTAAATAGCTATATTAAATGGTTGAGTGATCCTTGTGGAAAATTCCTAACAAGATCCTGAATTGTTTAAGATTTAATTCTATCAGTTATAAGACCGCTTCATTTTTTTATCTTGCTAGAAATGTTATTTTGGAAACAGCAAGGTTTATATATCAAAGCTACGGTTCCACCATTTCTAGTAAGACTGTAAATGTCCCGTTTGTTTCCAGCTGCCTTTCAAATAATCACAGCATACTTTGCTTGCCTAGTATTTTTAAAATTGTGATTGGAAAACTGATATTCAAGAAATTGTCCCCAGAATGTCAAGCTGGCTTTGAGTGTGTTTTGTTTCAACATTCAGTGAGAGAAAGAGGAAGGAGATGTCTATGCGCAGACACAGATCAGGAGAATAGATAAAAGGTAACAGTAGGAAAAGGAGGAGTTTGTAAGTGCACTGTGAATACAGACAGAGCTCACCTTCCTTTCTTGTCAAATAGAGCAGAATAAGAAATAATTGGCTTACTTTGTATGAGAAAAAAAGACGGGTTCAATATTAGGAAATTCTCACAAGCCTATAAATGGTTGGATAATGGAGGCAGCTGCTCTGGGGTGCTGCAGAATCAATATTATTGGAAAAGTTCAAAGTAACGTTTAACACTCTTCTGTCTTTGATGGGCTGGGAGAAATCAAACTGCCTCTGCCCATCTGGGGACTGAATGCTAATAATAGCATTAGTTTTCAAACACTAAGCATGGAAACAGTACAATACAGATGAGCAATGATCATCTTCCCTCAAAAAAAAATCAGAGTGCCCAATTGTGGTCAGCGGCAAGAAGCCTGACCTAATGCACAGAGCTCCTTCCAAAATGCACAGAGCTCAGGGCCGAACGATGGAAAAGAGGCTGGAAAATGAAGGGTCAAACTACAGGGAACAATATATAACAAAAGTTAGCATGGGATACAGAGAACAAGGAGAAAAGGGAGAACAAGACTGCTTGATACAAGACAGTGTTACTTTACTGAGTTCATATTAATTTCTGTATCATTTAGCTTGTTCTTGAACATTTTTTTATACTAATATGGTGCTATATCACAGCTGAGAAGGGCTTATATATTATCTAGAAGTGGTGAATTATGGAGAAGATACTTGGATGGGTATGGCTTGGCATACTTGGGTGGGTATGGCTTCACACAAATGAAATGAGATACGAAATGTACAGTGGGGCTACAGGAGAGATGAGAGAATAATAGTTATGTCCAAACAAAAGGAGTGAGATGTTCAGAACTCCTTTAAATCCCCAAATTCCTATGCCAAAAAATATTGAAGGTTGTTTGGGGCACAGCTGTACCACAAACACATTAAACGACATTAAACAACATTCTTATCTGAGCAAGTCGAAGCTCACTGACTGCACAGCTGTCTGATGAAGTAAGGCCTTTAAAAGATTCCAGTCTTTCCTAACTGAGATCAGCTAAACTAAAATGCCAGCACCAGATTGCTGTTATTATGTTGCACTTTGACAGAAACACGGTGGGAATCCTGACAGACAGTGTGTGAAGTCCCAGCTACAGACTGTATCCTTCATATCAGACATGACTTTCATGACCTTTTGAGAGAGACATGGAAAACACGGAAGAAGAAGAAGAAGAAGATAAGAGGAAGTGGAGGAGGAAGAAGAGGAAGAAGAAGACGATGGCGGTGGCCACAATGATAACAACGATGACGATGACAGGCCTTTGTGAACTGAGCCAGGCTTGGGAGATTTTAAAACATTGTTCCAAACCCTTTATACCACCTCAAATCTCTTCATTGATTATTTTTTATTTGTGTATGTTCTCTGATACTTGATTCAGGCACAAAGTCTTGGTATTCTGTATTGCTTTTTGCGGAGCTAAGAGTCTACTTCATCAGTTTGAATTTAATTGTAACTATTACTGCCACCCTTCATATTTTTCTCAAGGTACAAAACTACTTGCTCACTGACCTCTAGCTAATCTCTTTTATTTCTGTGAAATCCTATTTAAAGATATACCTGAGCATTTCAGGATTATGACAATCACACTGTAAGGAAAATCAAAATAAAATATTTGGAGTGGGCAATTTACTGCTAAAAGCAAGCAAACAACAGCGTAAAAGCCTGGTTTCCTGTCTGCTAGATGTATCCCTTTATTTTGCCACATACATATTCAGAGACTGTCCCAACCCAGAGTGTGATCTCTGCTTGTCCCTCACAAGCCAGAGGGAGAAGAGGAAGCTCTGCTCTCACCATGCATCGCCCATGACACTGTCATCACTTCACTGAGGCACTGACCGCTCCAGGGATTCAGCCCGTTCCTCTGCCAGCATCAAAAAGGATTGTTTTTCCATAGGTGGTATGGGCCAAATGCATTAATTCTTGTGTTCCTTCAAAGTGCTGAGGGCTGGCAGGAGCTGGAGGGAGGACGTTGGAAGGGTACTTGCCAGTGTTACAAAGCAGAGCAAATTTTCTTTCATAGCCATAGCTGGACAGCCTGACAAATTTATTGCCATGCTGATGGCCAGGTTTAGGGTCAGGAAGGAGAGGGTTTTTTTTAGATTAGAACAGAAGATATTACCTATGTTTTGCCTTCCTTCTATGAATTTAACATTGACCGCTTGTGAATGTCTAGACATTTTGCCTTGCTTTTTCAGTGGCACCCCCCTCTGTCCTGCCGCAGGGCAAATACCATACTGGCCCCCAACAAAACACTCTTTGCTTGGTGGACCTGGAACAGGATAACTGATCTAAGTATATTGTCCCATGACAGCTGAAACGATGACTCTAGGTGATTTCATAATTCTTTCTGGCCTCTGTGAAATTGTCAAAGAAAATAATCTACTCCCACAAAATTACTTACAGTATAAATAGGCCATGTGCATTTACTTTAAAGTGAAGTTTTGATCTTGCTTACCTTGGTTTTGATTCTGCTTGCCCACAGCAGTGAGCAGAATGACACTGCTGAGATCTAGTTTTAGCAAGTTATGAGCAAAATCCTTGTAGTACAGTGCACTGGTCTCCTCTCACCCTCTCTTAACTCCGTAAAAATCAATGATTTTACCATTTCTGATCCATGCAGGTAACTTCACAACCCTGGCACCACACAGACTACAGAATTATTCCCTAATGGGAAATCACTTGGGGTGGTGATAATTATCTCATCACTTTCATGAGTGTTAACAGGATTCCTGTTGTTAAGTTTTAGAAGTATTTCTACTTTCCTACTGCCCTTCCTATTACCCTCTCTTCAGTGCAACCCTTAAATTATGAAATAACCTGCTGAAATTCATATTGTGATACACATTTGAAAAGAATGGCACTGCTATAACATTCATTTTCTGTATCAGAATACAGTACATCCAAACAGTAAAAATGTTAGGACTGCAAATATGAAACAAATTCAAAAAGGAACAGCTTGTGGCTCAGAAACTGTCAGAAATTTACCTACAAAAGGAGAAGATGATCAAATCTAAAATGTATGTTTGTCCCTGATCACAGATCTGTGTGTATGCTTGTCAAAGAAAAATAAATCATAAGGAAATGTACTTATAGTAAGGTATTCAACTTCTCCCAGCTCAAACAGACTGTTTAATGTACTCTATTTTGATTTCATGTTTATTTTGTGAAATCACTTGATTTTATCATATGACTGCTGTCATAAAAACAGCTTTTTCCTGATGAATAATATTTGGCATAAAGCCAAACATGATATGGCCCTTGTTTCTCTAGGATTGAGCAAAAAATGTATAAGCTCTCTGTACTTTGTAACACTAAATGAAAAGTGCCAACTTATCACTGGTAATCACTTTGAAAAGTGACCACCTGAATGAAGGGAATAGCCTGTGTGATTACAGATTCAGCATCATTATTCAAAGACTGGAGAATAAGAGGAAGAGATGTCTTCAACCTTATATAAACAAGCAAGGAACTGAATAAGTCAGAGATGCCAAAGGAAGAGATGGGGCTGCCTCATCTAAAAGTCCCAAGGTGCAGTTAAAGCCCTTAGATGATTTAATATCTTCCTCTGGAGAGAGGTAGCTCACTCTATCTGGATACTTTTATTCTCCCCCTCTTTCAGACTGACATACCGTCACATGTAAAACAGAGAGGGAGTGGGAAGGGGAAGCACAGCACAGTTCTGCCTTAGAGAAGATGCTGGCCACTCAATTAGTGGGGGAGGATAATGTTTTGCCCAGATAAAACTTGTAACATTAGAAATCTGAAGCATTTGGATAAAAGACAATAACACAGTGAGAGGCAGGAGTAGTTGTGGAAGGAGGTTAGTATTGTATAGGGAAAAATTTGGGCAGAAGTACATGGAAAGGGAGATTGTTTTGAAGTCAACATGTGTGGTGGGGCTTAGTGAAAGAGAACAGTCCCGGGATAGTTCATTAAGGAAGTCTGAACTGGGAATTTATCTGTCCATTCAGGTTTCTTTTTCCTCATGAATATCCATTCGCATTTTCCCACTTCACCTGCGTTTTGCTCACAATTAATTTAATCTTGCTATGACCTTCACAGAACTGTAGATGTTTAATCTTCAGAAGATATCCATGTGTACTATCATCTGAAGATTTGCATGACATGTTATTTACGTCCTTTCTCAATATGTTCATTAAGATGTTAAGTAAGTCCAAACACAAAGGTGACCCATGTAGCACTCAGCAAGACATGTACCGTCTACCTTTGGGATGGATATTTATCACTATTCATTAGCCGTGTTTCCACCAAGCAACTGTTTTTAAGTCTACATGTCTATAATAGTGTCAGTGGCAATATGATGCTATAAAGAAGATTTTTTTGAGATAGGATGCATAGTAAAACCTCATATTTTATACCAGCTGTCTGTTGTTTGTCTGCAAGATTTGTCATTCCATTGAAGAAATAATCCATTCTGAAGTGAAAGGTATATTCTTTTATTTCTTGTTTTCCTTTGTCAGTGAGATGAGGGTCCAAACAAGAGCTTCAGAGAAAACAGCAGTGCCCCAGGAAGAGCTTTGGTGTTCTCTCTCATAGCCAACTGTTTTCATCATTGGGCTGCAGCAGCCCAACCCTCTGTGCTTACTCTCCTCCTGATTATCTTGACTTGACAGATTGCCTGGTTTTGGCAGGAGGCCTGAACTTGTTCTCTTCCCCTCCCTGAACTTCCTTCTGTCAAGGCAATAACGTAATGGCTAGGGAAGCCTGGCTGCTGGATAAACCTCTGTGTTTGATATTCCTTGGGTTGAGGAGCAACCTCCATCTTTGAAGGTGACTGCCTAGACTGTAAACACAAATTTGAGGTCTGAAGTTTCAGATTGAAACCAAATCTAAGTAATCACAGAAAAGTCACATTACTTGTGAAATGCATTCCACAATCTTACAGAAATCTGTATCGCACTTCCTTCTTAATATTTTGTTTTCTTCAAGTGTGTTCTTTATAATCCTTGATCAATCTTGACACAGATATTTTTAACAATTCTGGCGATATATACTCATATTTCTCTGGGTAGGACCAATGGAAAGCCCTGATTAGTACTATCAGAAGAAAGTATTTTTCTTTCCATTCCATTCTTATTTCTCAAATTCCAGAGTAATTGGTATTGTAGTGGAAAGGCCACTTTCTCCCTCAACAGCTGGACAGAAAGAATGACTCCCCTGCTGCCCTTGAAGGGAGAATATATACCTTTCACATAATTCTTTTTATTCACTACAAACCACAAAGATACAGGAGTCAGCTTGTCCATATTTGACATTTCTCCTAAAGTTATTTTGGCTTTTCATTTAAATCTACTTAATTATTTATCTGTATAATCAAATCAGCACAATCTTCCCAGAAGAAATAAATTACATAGTTTATATATGCAAAGGATGCTTAGTTTCTGAGAAAGAACAAAGCCTTAACAAAGTCTTCCCGAGAGAACATAACATTGGAAAGAGATCAAAGGAGAAAAGCCAATTCAACACTATTAGATGGATTAAATTTTATGTGTAATCTTGCACTGGTATTGCTCAAGTTTCAGCACCAGAAAGGTTCTGTGATTATTCCCAAGAGAAAAAGAAAGTAACTGGCATGATTTGTTCAAGATATAGTCCAAGGGCAGAAATAAGCGGATCTGCAGTTTGGAGCTTTCTGTGTACTTCTCAGCATCGTTCTCCTCCTGATGTGAGAACTAGATCTAATGCTTTTTTGGGGGGAGGCAGAGCTGCAGTCCTTAACTGGAGATGCATACAGTTCTTTTCTCGGGATTTTTATGTCTTGTTCTTCTGCCTATAGGGATCTGAAGAAGCAGTTTCTGTGGAAAAGTTGGTTTGGTAGAGTTATCTGAACACGTTCCCTCCTAGCAGCTGTGCCTTCTTATGTTCTTTATTGGGCTCAGTCAAATTTGTTCATGTTTGTAGATGGGGAGGGAGACTCATTGTTTTCACAGCATTTCTTTCCCTGTCAGCTCTTTAGGGGAAGAATGTGTGCCACCCTCCAAGCTTTCCTTACCCGAGTGCTGCTTGCAACTTGAAATACCAGTAACTTGGGTATTTCCGGATTCCTACTGTAACTCAACCAGCGCATGTTAAGAAATTCTGCTCAATAAACTATTTTTTCTACTATTTTACCAGAGAATTAATAGGTACTGAGTATAATTGCTGTGTCACAGTCGTGTCAATCTGTTCATATTTACTCTGCTGTGAGTGTTTACAACAAGAACGATATAAACATTATAAGTTCTGACAGGGGACACATTTATTTACTTCAAGTATATGTAAAATGTTTATTTTTACTGTTCTGTCCTAGTTTGATACACAAGGTTTTACATTATGCATTGAAATATAAATGTGCCCCCTTGTTGTTTTAGTCTGCATGTGGGAGGTTAATATCCGTAAAGCAAAGTGACAATAGAGGAGCAAGGCATGGCCCTTGGGACATAAAGAAATGTTGATTCAAGATGTAGAGCCTCATCATAAAAATATTTCAGTGGGGTGCTTCAGCCCTGTGACCATCTTTGTGGCCCTCCTCTGAACTCCTTCCAATAGGTCCATGTCTTTCTTATGTTGGGAGCCCCACAGCTGGATGTGGTGGGGTCTCATGAAAGCAGAGTAGAGGGGGAGAATCACCTCCTTCAACCTGCTAGTCACACTTCTTTTGATACAGTTGACTTTCTGGGCTGCAAGAGTACATGGCTGGCTCATGTTAAACTTCTCATCAAGCAACACCCCTAAGTCTTTCTTCCTCAGGGCTGCTCTCAAGCCATTCTCTGCCCAGCCTGCATTTGTACTTTGGATTGCCCTGACCCATGTGCAAGACCTTGCACTTGGCCTTGTTGAACTTCATGAGGTTTGCATTGGCCCACCTCTCAAACCTGTCAAAGTCCCTCTGTATGACATCCCTTCCCTCTAGTGTGTCGACCACACCACACAGCTTGGTGTCATCGGCAAACTTGCTGAGGGTGCACTCGATCCCACTGTCAACATCTCTGACAAAGATGTTAAACAACACTGATCCCAGCACTGAATGCTGTGGAACACCACTCATCACTGGTCTCTACTTGGACACTGAGCTGTTGACTGTAACTCTTGAATGCAATCATCCAGCCAATTCCTTATCCACTGAGAGGTCCTTCTGTCAGATCCATGTCTCTCCAATGTAGACATCAGGATGTCATGCGGGACAGTGTCAAATGCTCTGCACGAGTACCAGGTGCAAAGGAAGAGTTCTCAGTTATCTGCCATGCTCAGCCAAAGGTCAGGGTTGACTTTTCAGGGACAGAAGTAAAAAGGAAGCCAGCTGCCCATCAGCAGTGCAAATAGCATTTTGGTATCTTTTCCAGAAGGAGGTAGAATGGTTGCCAGACCAGGGTGTCTCTGCTGGTCCATATGTATGCATGCCATGGGAAATACATTATCTGTTAGGAAAGCCTGCAGACAGAGTAGGTCTGAAGTGCACTTTTTATGGGCTGTGTGTCTTTAATGCTATTTCTTCCATGGTAGAGTTTCTGTGCTAAATTCATTCTTCATTAAAATAAGACAAAATAAGATAAGACAGGCCAGAAGTTTAGGGACCTTGTTTTCCTACTTTGCTCATAAAGAGAGGGAAAACAAAAAAAAAAATAGTATTTCAGGTGCTACTTTGCACTATACAGAGTAGCTACAAATCTTTACATTAAAAATAACCATCAGAGAAGGGCTGAGTGTGCATTACAGTCTAATCAGTTTTAGGATTATAAAATAAAAGACAAGATGAAAGAGCAGTTTCTGTTTCTGCATAACCAATGTCTACATCTCCTTGAGCTTTACAGATTTTGTTTTTAAACTGAGGATTTATCTGAGTCAAAAAGATCAGAATCAGGTATTGCTACAATAGGTGGGGGGATCTAGCCACACTGTGGATGAGTTTTGGTGTGATTCAGTTATGTGACATGAATTGTGTCATGCTGGACAGTGCTTGTTGTTGGGAGGGAAGGAACTGTATCTAGCTCCCCTGGTACCTTGGTAAAGCTGTGTTGCATGCATCATTAATATTGTGTAGGAGCAGAGCTGAGGAGACATAATCATTCGTCTGACGATGCTGGTTGTTCTATAGCCACAGAAAGCAAGGCCATGCTCCCTGGCGCTTACCCACTAAGGGAATTCACTTGTCTTCCACCCCACTGCCTTCACACAACCTAATGAACTCAGGAAACCTCCAGCCTGTGACCTAGGCAGAAGTGCAGGCTCCTGCAGTGATTATTACTGTTAACAGCTGAGCAGTGGGACCAGGATTAACCTCGTGTTACCTGCAGATACAGATGACAAGGAGCTGGGAAAAGGGAGGGACCGGTGTTCAGTCTTCTGCAACTGCAAGTCTTCAAAGTGTCAAACTTCGCAGAGATTCCCCTGTGACAGTGGGATGGGTAAGCTCCTGTTTTACCTGAGTGCTTCTGGTCTTCAGTCAGTGTGGAGGTCCAGTGTGCTTGATGAGATAGTCAGGTGTGGATGAACCTAGACAAAGGGGTTAAAAGACACAAGAATAGCTGAAGGCCAGGGATGAGGATACTGTATGCCAGTCACTGATCACCACCTGATCAGTGGTACACTGATTGCAGCCTTTCTTGGGGTGTTTTCATTTATAATAGTGTCAAAGTTAGGGAAAATGGCTGGTTTGCCTGGACAATATTTTCTTGTGAGGTTTTGGAATTTGTTACTGTTTCAGCACAGAGCAAACTCTGTGATTTGTAGCATAATGAAAGTATGCAAGATTTGTAGCATAATGAAAGTATGCAAGTATTTTGGGTTTTGGTTGGGTTTTTTTGGTTGTGGTTTTTTTTTGTTTTTTTTTTTTGGGAGGGGGGGGGTTGTTTTTTGGGTTTTTTTAATAAAACAGCCAACCGAGAGTTACTGTTAGCTCCTCTAATTTCTGAGAAAGCTAGGTTCAAGCAACAGGTCTTCCCATGCCAGAGCAGGGTCTCAGAAATGTCTTCTTTCTGAGGTGTACTCTCCTGGAAGATCTTAGAAACTTCTTCCTTACTCACTTGGAAAAAAAGTTTAATGTGTGTAAACTACCTGAATTGGACAGATGGTTTTAGATAGGAAGGGAAAAAACAGCAGATTCACAAATGCCCCAGAGGAGATATCAACCCCTTTCTTTCTACAGTCCTACTAATTAGGGAATCAATGTGGGATGTGGGACATTGTGGTTGAATTCAGTCCTTTTCTGTAAAGGATTTTTACCTATATTAGAACTCTGATCAAATTTACTGTAGGATATTCTGAACTGGAGAAGTGTTATTAATAAAGGTATTTCATTTTATACAAATGATTAAGCATGTCAGGAAGAAATAGAACAGAGGTTTTCCACTTCCTGACAGTGTCCAAATGTCTTTCACTCCCTCCTGTTATCTGAATCATGATATTCTTAATTTGCTATTCTTCTTTCTTCTCTGCTCCCTATTCTTAATGGTTCTTGGACTGGCGGGCTCCAGGGGCACTGCTGCTTCTGTCCAGGAATATTTTCCCTAGACAAGGACAATTTTGTATCCTCCTCTCAGACTGTCCCTAGGGAGATGTAATGAGACACTTCGTTTGTACCTAAGAAGCTCCTGCACTTCTATTATTTGTGTCTACTCTTTTCAGTTAACTGTAGAAAGCAACTCCTGGAGTGTAAATAGCTTATGAGCGTGCCCACATGAAATCCATACAGGCTACCATCTCAGAGATGCAAAGGTCTATTAGCTGAAATATCTGTAGTACTTGTTCTCGAACTGGACTACCATTAAGTGCCTAGATAATGACACTCTTGAGCACATCAGTCGCCTGTGTATGGAATAAGCATCACCATCACACTGTTAAGACTTCCATTACCCTGAGTGAAATGGAGACACTATGTCTGTATGTCCTTTCTCCTTAGCATTTTTAAGAACAGTTATGATGTTGTGAGTCAGTTCCAACAGGGACAAAATAGCTCTATTAAGATTTCTGGGTCAGCTCCAACTCATCTCCAGTCTAAACTCTAATCATCCTCAAAAAGGTTATGATTTTGCAGCCATTAAATGAGAACCAGGTGAGGAGATAATTGAGTTTGCTTTGATAAAGTTTCGTTCAGTTTCATGGATCATAGTCATAGAAGATTTTTTTCTTCCCTTGCATTTTGTTTTATTTATCTAGAGTTAAATTTCCTAAACAAAGGAAAACAAACTTCACATTGATTTCTAATCAATATTTTCTTTGCATCCCTGCAACCAACAGCACAGGGTGACAATGTCATATTCAAGATAAATGAGCTTTGGAAATGCACTTTTCCTGTATAACTGAAAACAGCTACACATTAAAAAAGCATTCGCTTTTCAATGTTCTCTTGTACAGGGGAAACTGTCTGGCAGAACGAGTGTAGATCTGTGTTTCAAAGAGGCAAGTACCTTTCTGATCTCTCTCTAAGTATGGCCCACTTCCATCATGTTGTCTGGGAAAGTAATTTGTTGTATTTTTCCAGTTCTTCCAAAGCAGAAATTCCACTACTTTTTATTTTCCTTTTTTTTTTTTTTTTAATTTAATCCAAAAGAATTATTTTAAAGAGAACATTTTAAAAATGGTTACAAAAAACTATTTCCAGAAATGAGTTTTAATCGTTTTCTCCATTGCATACCTTTAAGAAGAAGCCTTTTCTTTTGTTTGGTTATGTAAACTTTACCTCCAACACTCGGCTTGTGCCTCTTATTATGCTAGACCACAGCAGTGTAGAAAAGTAGCTGCAGCAAAAGGAGAAGTTGGTAGCCAAAGATCAAATCAGATAAAGGTAGAAGCAATAGCTTGAGTTAAAGAAACAGGTCATCATCAGATTTTATGTCTGCTGCCTTGGCTGAGCATCTTTTTGATCTGTTCGTTGTTCAGCTGGGAATCTTATTAATCTCACACAGTTTCTGTAAATCCACATAATGGCAATGGCAAAAAACCCCACAACAATCTTTCAAAAAAGTGCTTTGGATTTTTGCAAAGGCTTTTGTTTGGGGTTACTGTTGTTCACCGCTCAAGAACCTGGTGTTTCACATGTTATACTCTGATGGGGAGCACATCCTTAAAGTCTGCAATGACTCTAAATTAATTCCTAGGCTTTCGCTTTAATATATCAATAATTTCAGTCCTATCTGGACCTCATTAAACAGGTAACTTGTAAACATTTCTGGTAAAAACTCTAGGACTGGAACATTTCAAATCTCCATCTCCATTTTTTAACTATCTGCTAGTTTTTCCAGTCATTACAGCCTAAAGAAACAGCTCAGAATGTCGCAACTCCATGGTTTTATGTCGAGTAAGAAGTTTTAGTTTTGTCACCTGCTCCATAGGAGTTACTGCCCAAGTTCATCAAGAATAAATTAGCATGTTCTTAGAACCTGGGCAATCACCATCAAATTTGAAGTGAACATTAATCAAGCAGTTTTCAGTGTCCTTCTAGTTTAGTTCTTGAAAGAAGTAATTCTACAGTCAAGTTCAATCTAGCTCCACAAGCTTTATTCCTGTATGCAGATCCTTGGATACCACAGCACCAGACAGTTTATAAATACAAACATCAGTCTTTTCTAACAGATCTACAGATTAGAAATTAAATATTTTTCTGTCCTTTACTGGTGCAAATGCATTTATGGTGTGAAAGAACAGAATGCTTAAGGGGGGGACCCTATTGTCTCTGCAATTCTGTCTGGAAGTTCATTTTGAAGTGAGCCAAGGAAATAGTAATGACAACTGAACAGTGAATTTGCAGACGCACCTGCCAAGCAAAGGGAACCAGCATGATGCTGATTTCTGCTGTAAGCAGCCAGTAGAGAAAAGGTAATTTAATCATATCCCATTGATTTTGCCAGAATACTTGCAAAGGGTTTAAAATGTGGGCTATTAAATCTGATAGGCCTTGTAGTGTCCTGAAGTTCCTAAGACTATCAAAGAAATAAATAAACAAATCTTCATTTTTGCTGGTTTTGGGAACGATTCTCCCAGTCTATTTTGTTATGAAATTATCTTTTCCTCTACTTACATTCTCCAGTTCTTCCTGTATGAGCTTTTCTTTTCTGTAAAACCTCAATTTACATGTACCAAGAACTTAATGATTGTTCTTATTCAGTTTGGTTATGGCTTGGCGTGGCCCATTTTCTGTACAGGGCTTGGTTTTCAAATTTAAGTAGTACTTTAGGTTCAACCACTGTCCATACTTTGATTTAGCTGTTAATGCCGTACAGAGAATGTCACTCCCCTATGAAGAGCGTGAGTAATTTTAAGTTGTTATTTCAGATTCATTAACAATGCACAAGGCAGAAACATGACTTGATTGACAAGGAGACGTTTTACTTGCAAAAGTCCTGAACGTAAACTTGACAAACGTGCAAGCATGACGTGGAGATCACAGGAGAAAGAGAACTGGGAAATGACATGAGATTTTTACAAAATTTCTTTTCTGATAAAGCTGCATTTCAAGCTGAATGATCAGCACTTACTCAGCAGATCACCACTCACTGACCTTGGCAGTATCACCAGGGTCAGATTTGCATACATATTCACATGCATGAATGATTCTCAAATTTTCCGTTACATTAAGCACAAACAGGTTTCTTTTCCCTATCATCATGCATGATCGTCTTCTCTTGCCACTATATTCCTCTTGAAATGAAAATAGCAGGTTCCCTCTCACGGTAACTCAGCACACTGGTGCAGTATCACCTTATCGCTGTCTCCCTGAAAAGCCCAGTGCCACATTCAGCCTGGTTTTTGTACAGTGATTCGTCTTCTTCTGTAGTTACTAAGTAATGGCAAAACAGTGATCATCCCTGCTTGGGATGTGGTGCCATCTGCTTTTGGATCATTGTCATTGATACTGTGTAACTCTAAGAGCTTGAGGTAGCCTGTCCTGCTATCAGGTACTACCTGTTAACACTAATATTTGTAACAGAGTAGCTGCCACCTGGACTTAACTCCGTTCACCACGACTCTCTGGGCTCGGCCATCCAGCCAGTATTTTATC
>NW_010110113.1:4367-21572 GCF_000699245.1 Pterocles gutturalis | reverse complement strand
TGTGGATCCCATCTGGCCCCATAGACTTGTGCGTGTCCAGGTGGCTCAGTAGGTCATTAACTGCTTCCTCCTGGATTGTGGGAAGGTTATTCTGGTCTTTGTCCCTGTCTGCCAGCTCAGGGAGTTGAATACCCTGAGGATAACTAGTCTGACTATTGAAGACTGAGGCAAAGAAGGCATTAAGCACCTCCGCCTTTTCCTCATCCTTGGTATATGTATAATGGTATAGCATTGCTTACTGAGACTAGTAAACACCATAATGTCTATGCTCAGATACCTCATGAGGAAGAATTTTAGCATTCAAAACAAGTTTCTTTACAGCAAAGTTTTCTGTGTTCGTAGTTTTTGACAGCTGAGACTGAATACCCTGTGACAATGCTGCTCCAGCCATTAACTGCAAGGGCTTCTCAGCTCAGCAAAGAGGTTTCTGCATTGATAGAATAAAATAGATTTCAGATTTTATGAATTACATATAGGATCTCATATTCAGTACCATAGAGGAAGTTGGATCAGAAGGGACCTCTGGGAAATATTTGGTTCAAATTCCCGGTCAAATCAGGGCTAAATTCAAAGTTATGTAATGTTGTTCAGGGCCTTGTGCTGAAGGGAGGTATCACATTTTCTTTGGGCCCCTCTTCTCTTTTCCCTGTGAATATTTGTTTTTGCTTCTTCAAATTCCTTCATTACAACTTGTGATTGCTGTCCCTTCTCCTATTGCAATGTCTCGCAAAAAAAAAAAAAAAAAAAAAAAAAAAAGTGTGAACCTCTTTTCTCTGTAACCTTTAGGTTGTAGAGGGCAGCAGCTACTTTCCCTTTCCTCTTTTCCATGCTGAGCAAAATCAATTCTCTCAGACTCTCTTCTGCCATGTAGTCCAGCCCCCCTGACCAGGGCTGTGGCTGGCTGTCTGTTGGATTCTTCCTTTTTTGCTGATCTCTCACTTGTTCTAGAGGGCCCCAAACTGGACACTGTATTTCACATGAGGCATCACAAGTGCCAAATAGATGGAAATAATCACTTCCTTGACCTTCTGACTGTGCTTTTTCTAATGCTGTATTTTATGCAGCTGCTCTTGTTTGCTGCAAGAGCGTGCTGTAGATACATGTTCAATTTGTCGTCTTCATGGACAGGTAATTCTCAGCAAAGATGCTTTCTAGCCAGGTGGAGCCTAGACTGTAGTGTTGCATGAGGTTATTCTATTTCAGCTGGAAGAATTTAATTTACCTTAGCTGAACTTCGTGAAACTTCTCTCAAGTAAGTCTTACAGCTGAATGGCATCCCCAACCTCCAACACATCAACCTACAGGTAATCTACACGGGAATTTGGTTTGTCAGGTAGCTGGGTCAGAACACAGAGCATTATAGAGCTTTATAAAGAATTAAGCAAATAGATTTAAACAAAAGAGAATTTGTTGTGTGTACAGCTAACAAACTCTGTGGCTAGCCTCCCAGTGCAGCAGAAACCTAAGCAGTATTTTGAATATTTGTGACTGGGTTTTTTTTGCAACGTTGGAAACAGTGATATATGAGAAAATAACTTCATTCACTTATTTATATTAGAAGCTATAGCATTTCTTAGGGTAAAATCTGTTACTTATGCAGTACATTCACAATAGTCATCTTCAGAAGTTAGTTGTAGTTTTCAGTGTATTTTGTACATTCACATAGCAAAAGTATTTTTCTTGCATCTTTTTAGTTTGCTGAGTTTGTGATTCTGAATTTTTCATGCCTTTGTCATTTTTGTAGGTCATGCTTTAACCTACATCAGTAATGTTTGCACAGGACGAACAGTGCTTGCTGTACCTTGACTTATCACATTCACTTCCACCATTGTCAATTCAGTTGGACAAGAAATGGTTATAGCTTTTTGGAAGGTCAGATATGATTTAATGGTGATTTTCTTACCTATACAAGAGGTGCTTTTTTCTATAGCCTGGTCTCATATAATTTCATCTGATGCTACAGAATTCACATATGCCAGTCAGCTACCTCAGTGCAGCTGCATGCTATACTACTCACACTCAAGGTCTCCCCATGCTATATTTGTAGCTGAAACCTTTCATTTATGAAAAAGATCTTTAATGCTCTCATGCAGTACTGCACTTATCATCTGCAAAGGGAAAGGGAGCAATCTATGCAAACTCTTTCAAGTAAGCCATACTCTCAGGCTTCAGAAAAAAAAAGTTGTCATTCAAGTGGTTGCTTTTAACAGTTGACTCCAAGGACAGCAACAGTCCTAGCACAATATATCTCTGCGTGGACGCAATGCAGGTATCATATGGAGGCAGCGTCACTGCCACAAACAATAGCTGCACAGATCAAAGCTGGTGGATGTGTCCTTGACTGTTTTGTTTTTTGGTTTTTTTTTTTTTTTTTCTTTATAGAAGAACATCTCATCAATATCACCTATGGTCCAGGGGAAATACTGTTATACCACCCAGAGGATTGTTGGCACGAAGAATAAGGATAAAAGATCAGAAAAACAAACTAAAGAATGTGTTCAAGCCAGGAGCTGGAGCAATGGGGTCATGTTCTGATTTGCCTTTAGGGGATTAAAGGCTGGTCTTTAAAACTCCGAGTTTTGTATGTACTTTGAAGACTGTTTGGTTTCATTGCCTTTTAAGTTGGACAGCTGCACAAACTCTGAGGTGTTGTCAGGTTGGAGGGTCACACTTGCTTTGAACTGTACTGCATACAGTCTGTAGATATTTTGCTGCATGTTTACAAAGAAAAAGGAAGGGTCCAGAAGTTAAATTTAAAACGTATAGGAGAAAGTTCTCCCAATATAATTGCATATTAAACTGTTTTCTGTTCCCTAAGTAAAAGATTCATAGCACTGGGAAGGTACAACTCCAAAATTTTGTGTTGTGTAAATTGATATAATCCCCCTAAAACTTGTGGAAAGGTACCAAACAAAAGAAATAGGTGTAATTGATAGGCAGTGTAATGGTGTAATTCCCAGTGTAAAAGGTAGTTAGTCTACTAGTTCCTCCATAACATGGATTAATCCTTGAGATCAACAAGGCAATTCTGTAATTCATAACATAGTTGTTTTATACATGGAATTACACCAGTGAAAGCAAAGAAATGGAAATCTAGTGTTGTGCGTTATTGAATATCCCTACAAACTGCAGCAAGATACAGAACAAAAAGTGTTAAAAAAAAAGACAAGTGTAGATCAATTACTAAAAAGAAAGGGGATCTAGAAGTGAATGAGGCAGAGAAAACTTGAAGATTAAATATCTTTGTCTCAGTTTCAAAATGAAATATTGACAGTAACCAGATATTTAAATACATTACTTAAAAAATTAAAGGTACAAAAAACCTATGCTAAATATGTTTTAGATGAGAGAGATGCATTCAGGTAAGGAAGTCCTGATTCACCTTAGGGCACTAAAGGAACTAGACAATATAATACCTAGATCACCAGCAATTATGTTTAAGAATTGTGAAGAACTGAATAACAAACATATTATTTATCCTTGAGAGTATGGAGGACTTGCAAAATTATAGCTCACAGCACACAAATTTAATCCTTGCAACAAATCATTAGTCAATCAGTTTAAGTATCTAGAAGGTAAGATAGTGATAAAAACTATTCAAAATTTGTTCTTTAAGAATAAATCAAGCCAAACTTTTTTTTTTTTTTTTTTTTTAATAAAAGAAATAATTTAAAGGATAATGGAAAGGTAGTAAATGCAACTTGCTTTGATTCCAGTACAATTTTTGGCACTCTTGTGATTCTGTGATTCTCAGAAGCATGCTGAGGAAGCATGCTGAAGATGAAATCACCATCAGGTAGGTGTGCAATTGGCTAGAAAAAAAAAATCACTGAGAACATGTACTTATCACCAACATTAGAAAGCATCTTAAAAGCTCAAATGGGACTCTTTGGAGCTCAGTTATATTTAATATTTTCTGTAGTGACAGAAGTCGGTACAAAGGTTCAATTTATGCTGTTTGCAGCTGATACCATGCAGTCAGGGCTAGCAAACCCTTTCAACCAAGATCAGGATGAGAACAAAAGTCATCATTTGAAATAAAACCAATGTCATGATATCAGAAAGGTCAAAAAGGAAAAACAATGGATAACAAAAGGATGTGAGATGTACATAGGTTCACAAAAGCAAATACTATTTTTTTACCCTACTTTTTTGTATGGTCTATGTAAAAAAAAATGAGGCAACTAATCTGTTCTTATTTTACCACTGGTGAAGTCTCAGTTAGAACACTGCACTGTGACAAAGATGTTGCCAAACTGGAGAGTATCTAGAAAAGAACAGAAAGAAATCCAGGAGACAAAAAACCTCACACACAGCCACTGCATGTGACTTTTTAATAAGCAATATAAGTAAAGTTTTGATTGATGATGATGTATTGTGCTTTCTTGTCTTAGACACACACAAAAAAAATGGCAAGATGTGACAGATGGGATTGAAATTGTTGCAATATTTATCTATCTGGAAATTATTTGGGATAAATTTGTTCACACTTATTCTTCCCTTCCTTATTCCTATTGTCCTTCCCAATCCACACATCCCTGCTGTGGTCCTACTTGTCTCCCCTTGAATGATATTTCAGCATGGGGAGAAGAGAGGTGTCTCCTCCTTCAGTAAAGCAGTAGTAGTGGTACCTCTAGTCTCACCTCTCAGCTGTTTTAGAGGCAATTTTCTCTGTAGTTTGCTTCTGTTTCTGATGTGCTGGGGATCTCTCCTCCACCCCACACACCTAGTGAGCAGCCACAAGGGTAAACATACTTCTAACCTGATTAAACTCTCTTTGGCTCTCCTATGGAAAACCTGAGTCTGTCTCCACTATTGCAGTCACGAAAGAGAAAGACAATTCCACTCTTAAAAAGTCTCATTACTCTGTTTCTACAGCAGATCACAAAAAATTATTTCCATTCAAATATCATGGGTGGGAACTGATAAAGTGGATCTCAGCAAGAGCTGCTTCTGGCAGAACTAGGCATATGTGATTTGCGCATATCTCATTGAATCCATTCTTTGCTATCCCCCTATATCCCCAGATATCACATACTTGTCATCTTTTCTAAATCAACAGAAAGAGGAAACTCAGAAAGAGTTGCTGTTCTTTTCACTCTTCTCAGTTAAGACAGTATAGTGGCATCAGGGTTATATCATTACACCTTCATAACAGCTTTTTTAAACCCCATTTGAAAATCTGCATCTTTTTAGCTTTCCATACCTAGTAGCTTCATGTCCACATCTGGAGTGTTGGCAATATGTTATTTATCCATTATCTTTCTTGCCTATAATACATTAAAATGCAGGACTTCAAAACTGTATAAGGACTTGCCAATTTATGATAATGTTTTTATATGTCAATGCTCTGACAGAAATAAATGTGGGTTTTTCATTTAAGAACAAAAAATAAAAAATGTTTCACAATCTGAATCAAGTTTTTCTACTATATACATTAAATTAATGTTCTTTCTTTGTTTTCAACCTCCTCTGATGACTAAAGGAACATACATGGCTTATTTTGCAAACCTTATAAACTGAAGTTGGCAAATAGGAAATTCAGACTGACAGATCAATTATAATTAGCTATGGAGCCAAGGTGCAGACGTCAGAATGTTATAAGAAGTTGTTTTGTGTTGAGGCTTTCAGTTTAATGCATTATAGCATCAATTGGCCATCACCTTTGGATCAGCCTATGGATTCCTGAGTTGACTCCTGGAATATCTGGATCTTACAAGGAACTTATACATGTGTATAGCTTCCTGCCTAAGGTAATTTCAATGATTTTCCTATGAATTCACACATGAATAAAATTAAGCATATACCAGAGTGTCTTAAGGAACCCTAAGCAGGAAATATGGGAATTAGGTTCCCACTAGGAACATCAATATAGCTATGTTGCATTTATTACATAAGTTTATGATACTGTATCCATTTCACAACATAAAACACAATATGTTAAACAGTTTACAAGAAAAGTGAGCACAGAGAGTACTACACAGCTTGCAGTTTTTCAGTGTTATTCCTGGTTATTCATGGCAAGTTTTCTTAAGGGAGTCTGAAGGATTTTGCTGCATATGTTTCAATAAGACATTTTTGTTCTTTCTTATGAAAACTGTCAAAATGTCAGCAGCTTGTGTCAGTTGTGTTAAGCTGTGTGTGGAGAATGAGAAATAATGGCACAAAACTGTAGAGTGGTCCATATCACTTCACACTGAAGTCTGCAGTAAGAACCATAGTGTATGCAAAGGTGATGATCTGATGATACCTCTGTGGGAGGCAAAATGAAGACTAATAATAATGATATAATTCAGGAATAGACGGAATAGTTTTATGTATAAGAATCATGGAAACAGAACAAAATATATCATCTCAAAGTATAAGCATTATGTACAACCAAATCCAAAACTTTGGGCTGTAAACTGAAAATTCAGTTGTGGAATTTGTGGAGAAAAAAAAGCACATTAATAGTCATAAGACTG
Organism: Pterocles gutturalis; assembly: GCF_000699245.1. Taxonomy (NCBI): domain Eukaryota; kingdom Metazoa; phylum Chordata; class Aves; order Pterocliformes; family Pteroclidae; genus Pterocles; species Pterocles gutturalis. The sequence continues at coordinate 15,108 of NW_010110113.1, read as the reverse complement.
AACCATCCATCTGACACTGAAAAAAATGACTGCAGGATGCATCAGTTGGAGCACTGGTATTTGAGATACAAAAATACCTCACAGTGGTGGTACTTCCTTCGGAATGCCAGGTGAAATTTTAGTCATTCTGTTCAAGAAAAAAAATAATTCACATTGGGAGGACTGTATGAGAGAACTGTCAGAATTATCAAGGGAACTGAGCTTTTTTCCTATAAGGACTAAACCAGCCTGATCTGTGTTGTTTTCCAAAAGAAAAGAAAAAAAGATAGGAAGAAGGCTGTAAACCCATTCTTTTAAATGTATAATGGACTGGTATGGGGAAGACATATATAAACTTAATGATATTTTAAAATAAATGGAATTGATTTGGACTGAAAACCAATAAAATAGAAGCCAGAAATTACAAGAGTATAGGTGTCAAAAGACAGAAGCTTTAAACAGGAACTGAGCAGTGCTGGGAAGCAAAATCTTAATGGTTCAGGATGTTACAACAGCAATTTGGGAGAAGATTATGCATTTCAGTATCAGAGGATTAAACATTACGACAAAATATGTTGACTGTAGTTGGACATACCTTCTGTATTCCTTAAAAATTTGAGAAGGTAAGCCAACACTCAACACCAAGTAAGAAGCAGTTTTCATGCAATCTGCTCCCTGTATCCACACCCAGATTTAAATTTCAGTCATTTTCTGATCATGAACTCTTCTGTGGTTAGGATCCTTCTCAAAACAACATCCTGTAACAGAAATAGAGGAATATTGGGTTTCAATTTTGATATATACACGAGCCTCTGAATAAAATTGTTTTAGCTCAAAAGACTGAATGTCACAAAAAGATTTTGATGTTAGTGTTGGAAACAAAATGTTTTCTAGCAAAAAAATGCTCTTAGAAGTCCTTCATTAACAATCCAGCTAAACTATTCCAAAATAGTTAATATGTTCCAGCACTTAAAGGGCATGAGCCACTGCTTATTGTACCAAGTTTACAATAGTGTAATTCCACTGACTTCATGAGGACACATCAGGAACAAATTTGATGTGGTTTACAATTAAGCCTATGCTAGGCTTAACTTTGAAAGAAGCCAGCTGAACTTGTGCAGGGAAATATCAATACTGTGAGCTATGCAGGAAGTGATTCTCTGTGGGCATAATTAAGGTTTCACATCTGTTACACCTCAAGTGTGTGAATAGACAATTTCCAATTTCCAGAGCTCTATATAGTATATGAATCTCCATTATAATGGGATTGGTGCTTTTGATTTTCTTATTGCAGTAGATCATTAACATTTTAACATCTTGTTTTACAAATCTCCAGTTTTTACAGCATTGGGAAAATATTTGAAAATGTGTCCAGTTGCATTTATTTCAAAGCTCTTTTTTGAAACTCAAATTGATGGTCTATATAATTTCCATAATATAAATGAAAGCACAACATTACTACTATTTGCTAGGTATGAATTGCAATGAAAACAACCAATTGCAGTTAAAAAAAGCAAGGGTTCTGAAACTTTCAGTGTATATTCATTTTTTTCGTCTAAGGTAATACTTCCTTTCTAGAAGTAAAAAAGATTTTAAAAACTATCTTTTGTAATAAGACAAATGTGGTTGAGATAAGAAAGGAATTATACATCTGAGTTAAAAGACAATTTTTTCTTCAGTGTTGCCTAATAACAGTATTTGAACAAAGTTTCATTAACATCGTTTTAGTGGCCCATTTCTGCAAACCTTTGAATACTCCTTCCAGCTCCCTGCGAAGGTCCGTGCTGTCCTCACCTCTGCAGGGAGACAGCTGCAGATGAGTCTGCTCAAATATAGCCCCCCAGAACAGCCAGGTAAAATGTGAATCAGCTCCAGACCTGCACTTCCCTGAGCTGATGACTCCTCTCAACTGCTTTGACTTTAACAGGAGTTAAAAGTTTTACAGGTGCTCAGTGCAGTCTAATATTTAAATCCCAGATGAAAAGGCTGAGACAAAAATTCAAAATAAACTTCAGTGAAAGATAAATGGTGCAATTCCTCCTTTTGTGGACATATTTATGCTCAGCTCCTGAGGTTTAGGGACAACTTACAGCAACATGTAACGTACACCAACTAATTTGCTTTGCTGTGTCACCTACCTGCCCATAGTATAAATTCAGAAAACTGTATTTCAAATATAAAGTGTTTGACTAGAAACATCAGATTCAAGAGGAATTTGAGCCTGCATTCTCTGAGTATATTCTGAATCCCTTGTTATTTCATTATCTAATATTTCAATGGTCATATTTCTTGTGTAGCCCTGTTCAGGTCCTCTGCACAAACTGAATTTCATCCATTAAGTAGACTGAGGATGTTCCTACTATATTGTTAGTGTCATTGTCAGCAATGATTTATGTCTAAGAGAATGTGGGCAAATGTGCTTAGATTCGTATGTGGTGGTATTGTCAAGAAATTCGTTCTCACTGGTGGAAAAAGTACATAATTTCATTTTAAATGAGTCACCTATTATCCTCTGCTTTAGTTTTATTAAGAGCTGATAATTACTTTGCTAGCCTTGTTCAGAGTGTATTATTTCATCTCTTGTTATTAACTGCTGGAATTATTATCCCTGCAGCTTGGAAAGTTCTCGATATTCTTTAATTCAACAGATGGCTCACCAAAATCTGGGTAAGTCTTAGCCATGAGGAAAAAAAAACTCCACAACATTAGCCCGAAGAACAATTCACACTACAGATATCTGAATGTATGGCTATTTTTAATATTATACTGCACCTAGCAATAGAAAAGAAAGCCAGGATTCCTGTAATGCTTTCCTACTCGGACTCCCAAATGACATGGATCAAGTAGGATGTAAATAGGTCACCTCAATGTGATGTAGAGTCTTGGTACCACTTTTCCAAATTAGATGCCTGCTGCCATGTTCTTTGGGAGAGGTAGCTTCCAATTAACTACCAAGCAAGCTGACATGAAATAAGATCACTCAATTCTCTTTCAGAATCTGACCTTACTCTGAACTTTTCAATGCCAGTGCAGACTTATGCCCATCCAGGCAACCCTTTTGGACTTGAATCTCCATAATTTCTTTCATCAGGCTGAGGCTCATAGGAAGAGGTAGTTGGCTTTTATTAAAACACAGGACAGCTGGAAAACATGAATGAAATTTTCAACACAAACCTGAAATGGAAACTGGAACCCTCAAGACAGGTTGAAGCTGAAAAACACCACTTTAATTTTAACTGATGCTACTGAAATAATAAGGGAGAAGTGAAGAGTTCTGAAAGCAGCATGTTATCAAAGGAGAGGTTCTAAGTCATTAGCACTTTCTGTATGTGTGGGTAATTACTGCTTACAGAAAACTGAGGGGTTAGCTGAAGATCTGGGGTTTTTATAACCAGTGGTTTGAACAATTAATCATTCATGAGAGTTAGATATGAACCGTCTTGCTCAAAATAAATAGTCTTCCTCAGAAAGTGTCAAGCTAACTTGAGCTTGCCAGCTTGAAGACCAGGATGCTAATAATTGTGGGTAAGAGTTCAGGATCTGGCCTTAGCTTGGGCACAGATGGTCATTTTGTGGATTTCAACACTTTTAGCCCTGAGACATACTGTTGTCTAATACTAGGTCATAGGTCTGCTCAGCCACTGCTGGAAATTATCTCCGTACCCATGCTTTAGGGTGTTCATTTGTATCTACACAAAAGGAGCATTGGTGCAATGTGATTACGGATTTAGGGAACTTTCGTAGAATCATAGAATCATAGAATGGTTTGGGTTGGAAAGGACCTTAAAGATCATCAAGTTCCAACCCCCCTGCCATGGGCAGGGACACCCTCCACTAGACCAGGTTGCTCAAAGCCTCATCCAGCCTGGCCTTGAACACTTCCAGGGATGGGGCATCCACAACTTCCCTGGCCAACCTGTTCCAGTGTCTCACCACCCTCACAGTGAAAAATTTCTTCCTAATGCCTAGTCTAAATCTACCCTCTTTCAGCTTATACCCATTACCCCTTGTCCTCTCACTACACTCCCTCATAAAGAGTGCCTCCCCATCTCTCCTGTAGCCCCCTTCAGGTACTGGAAGGCTGCTATTAGGTCTCCTTGGAGCCTTCTCTTCTCCAGGCTGAACAACCAACACTTTCAGTCTGTCCTCACAGGGGAGGTGCTCCAGCCCTCTGACCAATTTTGTGACTCTCCTCTGGACTCTTTCCAACAGGTCCAGGTCTTTTTTACGTTGGGGGCCCCACATCTGAACACAGTACTCCAGGTGGGGTCTCACGAGAGCAGAGTTGAGGGGGAGAATCACCTCCTTCAACTTGCTGCTAATGCTTCTTTTGATGCAGCCCAGGACATCCTTCCTCTGTTTTTTGTTCTTTTTCCTAGTCCTTTTCCTGTCACATTCTTTAAGGAGGCGGAGCTGAGAGGGGAAGATGAGGAGAGTGAGTCCCCACATCCCCCAGAAAAAATGGGGAAAGAGGACATTCCTCACGATGTGAAGGGACAAGATGTTGGTCTGTCATGCTGTTCATTTCAGTCCCAGCAGCCTTGTTTTCAGTGCTGGTGTCAGACACTCTTGCCAGGTTATTGCTCATTAACTCCTGCTTTCCTCCACATGCAATCCATACGTGAAAGACCCCAGTTGAAAATTCTCAGCAGTGTGTTCTACTTGACTGTTATCACCTTAAACAAATTACTCACTCCAGATCTTATCTTCCTTTCCTTCCTTTTTCAAATCAGAACTTCCATTGTGTTCAATGGGACCTTTGTTTGATTATGAAGAGAAGCGTTTAATTTGAAAAGGAAGGAAGATACATGTCCTTGTTCTGTGATCATTGCTGTGGCATTCATTCTGTAGCACAGAAATTTCTTTCAAAAGTACTTGCTAGTGTGGACAAAATTATTCTAATCAATAAAATTGCTTTCTTTTTGTCAAAAATGCTTGGTGCCAGCTATGCAGCAGAATAAGAAAATACTACAACCCTTATGGTAAGAAAAGATAAAAATCCAGTACTATTTAATATCTAAATCAATGACATAGACAGTGGGATTGAGTGCACCCTCATCAAGTCTGCAGATGACACCAAGCAGTTGACATGTTGATGAGTGGTGCAGTTGACACGCCTGAGGGGCAGGATGCCATCCAGGGGGACCTGGACAAGCTTGAGAAGTGGGCCTCATGAGGTTCAACTAGGCTAAGTGCAAGGTCCTCCACTTGGGTTGGGGCAACACCTCATGTCAATACAGGCTGGGGATGGAGGGATTGAGAGCAGCCCTGTGGAGAAAGAGTTGAGGGTACTGGTGGATGAAAAGCTGGAGATGCAGTGGCAACGTGCTCTTGCAGCCCAGAAGGCCAACTGTATCCTGGGCTGTATCATAGGAAGTGTGACTAGCAGGTTGAGGGAGGTGATCCTCCCTTTCTACTCTCTGCTCAGGTGAGACCCCACTTGGAGTACTGCGTCCAGCTCTGGAGCCCATAGTTATGAAATTGTTCTTATGTCGGCCCACAATGCTCTTTTACTTTACCCCTTTATTTGTCCCCACCATTCCTGGGAAGGAGGAAGGGTGACCAAGTGGGTGTGTGGTGTTAACCAGGGTCAAAACCACAACAAGGCCCCTTCCAATCCAAACTGTTTATGATTCTGTGATTGTAGGATTTGCTGGATATTGAATGATTTGAAACATACCGTAGCACTGACTGATTTGGAGAAAGAAAAGAAAATAAATGATGCAACTTTTTTTTTACCTCTCCCTTTCAAAAGGCTAAACCACTGTGTTGTTATGTAGATAAGGCATGGCTAGCCTGAAGCTGAGAAGTAGAGCTAATTACATGATTTTCTAAGACAAACCATGCTAATTTTTTCTAATGTTTACATTTCCATTTTTATGAGTTTCTCTAGTTTACAGAGTTTATAATTTTGTTCTAAATCTAGTGAAAAACATTTATGGTGATGCTTGGCTTGTAACAAATGTAGAACTCTATGACCTTGTGATTTTAACTGTAATTATTTTACAGGATGTCTTTAGTAAGAATGATACCTTAACCCGTAAGGAGCACTTCATAAAGTAGCTTAACGACATCTGCATAATAGAACATTGATGGACTGACTAAACACACCACTCCTACATTAAAGGATGTGTGCTCATGTGAGTGTTTGGATACACAAAAAAGAGGAAGACAAGGGTTATTAAATAGTCAGGTCAGCTACCCCAACTACCCTTTATACATATTTGTACAAATTTGTGCTGATTTCTCTTCCTTGTTCCTCCAAAATGATGAAAAATATGCTTTACCCTGGGGTTTACTAAATTAAAATTCAAGTACAGGAACACAAATCATCTAGATATAAACTCTCAGGCTTGTCTGCATTACAAAGATTTCCGTGCCAGACAGTGAGTCTTAAACATGAACTGGTTGTCAAAATAATACCTACTGCTTTGTAATAATTAAATCCCCCTTGAGATTCAGTTGACCACTAACTTCCATGTTCTAGAGTAAAGAAGGGTCACACCTGAATGGTAGCACTGAAGAATGAGAAGCCTATCAAACAGTCTGTGTTAGTTGAGAACAACATGCTGATCCCAAGAAATATTATCTTAATCTTTAAGGGATGTTACTTGTTTGCTAACTGGAAGAAAAGTATTTTAGAAAAGAAACAAACTAAGAAGACCAGAAGTAATAATCAAGGAGAGTTAAGGGACAAACATGACCATAAAAGAAAGAATAACTTTCATTGATAACTCTTCTTTCAATTCTTTTGATTACCTTGGACACGGCTTTTATTATTTTATGTGTCACTTTTTATCCCTGGGAAAAAGGAAAGTATAACTTATAAAGCTAAGTGAAACCTACTAATGTAGTATTTTTCCTCTTCATAAAAAAAGATAGCAATGGAAGCAGAAAACTAACCCCTTCTCTTGGTGATTATTACTGTTCCAGAATATGGTAAGTGAATTGAATATTGTATTGTGCATATTTAGCATTTAACCTGATCTTCTTCATTGGGAGGCATAGAACATTTATGTATCCAAAACCATACACTTGGATAGTCATTTAATAGCCATAAACAATGGTTCAGTCAAGTGGCAATTATCTGTAGAACAAATTATTTTTAGGAGACTGAATATTCCTATACTAGATTGTTAAATGTCTTCAATTATGCTTATCATAAGTTTTAATGGAAATAATGTTTTATGAGATTCTTTTACAGATCTAACTTTGCCTGACATTGTTAGTGGGACTTTTGAACTCATTCATCTTTCTGACATTCAGAAATGTTCCCTATCCTATGCTTGCTGTTTCCCCATGCTTGTACCTGCACATGCACATCATTTGGGTCTTCTAACTCTCTGCCTCTTTGCAGTCCCAAGGCAAAATACACAGACAAAACAAATTATATGAGGAAAGAGATATTTAATCCTTCATTTTCCTCCTCAGTTCCTGAAGATTTTGCTAGAGAGCAAGCCCCTCGTGGACAAGAGACACAGTAAAAATAAAGGGACAAAGGAAGAATTCTTCAATGCATACAGATCTGTTTTGTTCCATCTAGGTCAGTGGAAGCACTGCAGGTTTACATTAATGTTCAAAAGCATCCAGTCTGGGGACCCTGCAGTGTCAGTCATTAAGATATGCTTGCAAATTGCTAGCTTCTTATTTGATGAGAACCCTGAGTAGGTGGCCTGTATAACAGGACACAATTAAGGACAATCTCTGAATAATACACAATACAAACTGCTCAATTCTCTCTTTAATGTAGATGTTATAGTGATCACAGGATCAAAGTTGGACATCTATGTGGTAAGAAAACACCACTGTATTTCTCTTTGAATACTCCATTTACGGATGGTTTTCTAAGAGCTCTAATCCTCAGGTATGTGTGGGTCACCTTGGAATTTAGGCTACACACAGATGTACTTTTTTTTGGGATTGTGTCATTCTGCTGGAAAGAGTACTGTAAACTAGGCAACCGGATTATCACTGATTGTTTACTGCAGCTCCCACACCAAGCACTACTATCCCCTCTGATCCATAGATGGTTGATTGTGTGAGTGCTCCCTAAACCACTCCAACTAAAATAAAGCAGACTAAATTTAGAAGTTTAAAGACCAGCCTTTTGCACTTTGGAAAGATGCATAGACTTCATTTGCTGGCCCAGGAGAAAAGCAGCAGGGCGTGATGTGATATGATATGACTAGGGAAGTTGTGGATGCCCCATCCCTGGAGGTGTTCAAGGCCAGGCTGGATGAGGCTTTGAGCAACCTGGTCTAGTGGAGGGTGTCCCTGCCCATGGCAGGGGGGTTGGAACTTGATGATCTTTAAGATCCTTTCCAACCCAAACCATTCTATGATTCTATGATTCTATGATTTGTGAAGGAGTTTACCATCCCCCCCAGGTACATTAGAGAACACTAAAAAACTAGCAACCTCATATCTTTTATCAAAATATGTAGTATTCATCATAAGTAGGCAAGACTTCTTTTGCAAGGTACTTTAATTATTATATACAACATACTGATGCTTTCCACATGGCCATTTGGCACCTATCAGCTCAAATAAATTCCCCCTAGTAAGTTTGTAAGTTTACTTCTAAAAGGTCCTGAGCACTAGCAGGCCTGATTTATTCATTGTTTCTACTTTGGAGGGAAAGCAAAGAAAACCTGATAAACTCTGCTTTCATTGGGACATAAGCACAGCTTTTTGGAAGCTGACAGTTCAGATGAAAACTTGACAGGAGGTCAGCAACCCTTGACAAGTCTGTGGACACAGAGTGGTCAAAATAAACTCAAACCTCATGGCTTGATAAGACAGACTTTTCCCAAAGGCTAGATCTGTTAATAACTCCCGCTCACATCAATTTCCACAGTGCTCTGGAGAGCTTTCCTACCATTTCACTTGTGAAGCAACCATAAGGCATGCATAAGCTACTACACGTTATAAGAAACCCAATGAAGTAAAAAGGATCTTTATCTTAATTGCTCTGGATAAAAAAAAATCTTAAAAAAAATTGTTTTGTTTGTCTTTCTTTGCCCACTAAATATAATTTAATAAGACTCTACCCTGCCACGCTTGCAGTTAATAGATTTTTGTACAATTTCTCTTACCTCAGGCAAGCTGTTGTATCTTAGTTTCCCAGGAATTAAGGCAAAAAAACTATGTACCTGTTATTTGTAAGAAAAATTGAGGTCTTAGTATGAAAGCCAATGTAAGAACCTATCAAGGTGGGATTTTTTAAATTTTTTTTTTTGCTAATTGTGACAGGTTAGCCATATATTAAGTGGCTTGGCATAACTCACTTTTAATGTAAGAACTAGAACTCAGCAAATTGTACTTTAAAGTATAGGTTTAATATAGCACTATGATGTGGAAAATAACTTGCTATCACAATGAAAACTTTTTTTACCAAAAACAAATGAACAAAATGGCAGAGGCAGCAGTTTCTAAGTGGGATGAGAATTGCCAGAAACAAGACATGAGTTAAGAAAGAAAGTGATTGGGTAACTGAATTTGAAAGAAGTGATGGAATGAAATGGTGGAAAAACAGTGACTTTAAATAAACTGATGAGAAGAAAGATACTGGAGAGCAAAAACAGGTATTAAGTTTCTGAATGCTCACTACTGAAAGAGGATGTGAGGGTAGGCATACAGCTGCTGCTGTTCAAGGTCTGGCATGCCTCAGTTCATGGGGGACAAAAATAAAACTTTTTTGAATATGAAAGGGATAAGAAAAATATTTTTATCTTTTTATTTTTTTAAAATAAATTCCTGACCTTTAAAGATATAGACTATGTTTTCACACATGCAACATGATACGTATGAAGAGAAAATACTTTCTCAAGTAAAGTTTTAAATATTTAAGCATTTAACTCAACAGGCTAATGCCACAGAAAAATAAAGTAATTTCTCCTTTTCACATGGATTTACTCCTGTGTTAAAAAATTAAGTGGCTTGTAGTAAGTTACTATACCTTAAACTATGCTAGATAATATCTTTCTTCATACATTTCCTTGATTTCAGTAATGTCTACCAGTGGTGTAGGAGAGTCAAGAGCTAGTGGAAAGGATGAAATATTTAAGTAGAAAATTATCTTTGTAATTTCTCAGCAGAAAAACTGGTTGCACTGTCTAGTTATCATCTCCAATGGCAGAACACAAAGCCCAAAATAATAGCCAAATCTGATGTCAAGCAAAAAATCAATATCAGTGCAAATAACAATTTACCTTTTTCTTCTCTTATCTCTTTACTTACATTCTTGGTTTAGTATGACTTTTGCTGTATGAAGACAAATACTTACCAAGAGAAATCCAACTAAATTTAGTGTAAAAACCTGTTATTGCCAAATGCTATTGAAAGTCTGTACCTCAAGATGTGAACATATTTGCCCGATTTACTTTATTAGTTTTTAATCATGAACCCAGGCCCATATAGGTTTGACTCTTGAGAAATTTTGGATCTTGTAGGACTGTGGATATTTATTTTTTTATGGGTTTACACTGTACTGAAGGTTTTCTGGGGCAAACTTAAATTAGTGGTCTGAAATACCATAGTTCATAAAAACTTCATTTTGAAATTCCATGTCAGAAGATTTACACATGGTCACCTGTGAAACAGCACTGCTAAAGTTTTCACTGCTTAATCACTAAACCTATGAAAATAGAGTGGAAGATACTGATTATAGGATCAGGAAAAGTTAAACAAATTCTAGGAGGCTTTATACTTTTAGGATATATTAATACATCTAGTGACACCTTCTGCATGAGTTGCACCATTT
>NW_010110113.1:0-4336 GCF_000699245.1 Pterocles gutturalis | reverse complement strand
TAAGTTTTGTAGGGAAGTCATTAGATTGCAGATGCATGTAAGGCTTTTCAGGATGTGGCTTGCTTTACATTTAGAAGAAGAATATGGAAGAACTTTTTTTCCTATGTGACTGTGCCCTCTCTTTAACATTTGGTAAAAAAAAAAAAAACCCACAGGTTCAATTTATTTTAGAAGTGTGCACTAAATTGCGCAAGAATGCATTATCTGTAGTCGCCAAATGTTGAAAAAAATGCAAAATGAGACAATTCTACCTTTCTAGCTAATGCTTTTATCCATTTTTTGTTTTATTTCTGAACCATGGTAAGAGAGTGAATTAGTTATTTCATTGCTGTAAGTCTTTTTTTGACTTTGGCAATATTCCCTAGAGGATTCTATCCAAGATTTTCTCTTGTGAATTCATGCAGAGTCTCCTGCATTTGTTGTTAGTCTAGGCACAGAAGATATATCGAATAAGACATGTAGTAGAAGCATACTCAGGAATAAAATTTAAAATATCCACAAAACTTAGGAGAAAACAATGGCATGCTGGACTGAACTACAAACTTATGTCAGTCACTGCACAAGGAAAGGTCTAGCTGTAGTAGAAAATGAATGAATCATAGAACCAAAATCACCAGTTTTACTCCTTCTTTGTGAAAAGTTTGTGTACCAACCTAAACAAGTAAACAAGAATGCCAGAATCACAATTTACTATGACTGAGTGGGAAGTATAAGTCTGTATTTCCTGTTCCTTTTATGCTCTATAGCACCCAACAGCAGAGTGATAGTAGCTGTTGCTTGCTCAGATACTTCAAGGTTCAGAGAGGCAGGTGTTATTCCTGTTTATGGCTATGACTGAATATAATGCTACTCAAATTTTTATCAGGAAGCCCACTAACATACAAGATGCTACTTCCATTATTTTTTCACATAGACTGAAAATATATTCCACAATAAATGTTAGGAAGTTAAGGAGAAAGGGAGAATTTTGCTTGTTGTTTGAACTTCTTTAACTTTCCTGCTCTGGTCAGAAGTTGCTTGTTAAATACAGGAGAATATAGAAAAAGTCTATGAATTATCAGTCAAGTGTCAAAAGGAAAATCTTTCCAAAATCTTAACCGAAGGATTATGCAATGTGTAGTAGCAACAGTAAGATTTTACCTCCATTACACAAACGTATCCCGTATCTTGCAAAATAATATTCAGTGTTTCACACTCAGGGATATAAAAAGCATAGGGAAAATATTAATTAAGTTTATAAGAAATCAACTAATCATGAAACCAGTAGAGAGGACACTGTCCTTAAAGCTTCACAAATGACTTGTTAACAAACTCAGATCTGATGGCAAATGTTAATAATTCCATCCATCTGCTTAGCCACCAGACTGGTCTTTTTCTGCTTTGTCTTCACTGTAACCTAAACCTGGATTACTTAGCAAATGCCTCCATAGATGAATGCAGACAACTGTCTTCCTAAAGGAGCTCCCTCTGAACCAGGAGCTGGAACATGATGATATATTCCTGGACCTGTGCATCTAACCACTATTGGAAAGAAAAGTGTATTAGCTTGAACTAACCATGCTAACATGGGCTAAGACCCCATTGGATTCGGTTAGCTCAGGTCACAAGTGGAAAAAAATGTACATATAAACACCTTTGTAAACATATATAAATGTATAGAGTTCTTCTCCAGAAGCCAACAGTTTATTCCTGTTCTAGCATGTTAATTGGCAAAAATGTGCTGACACTGTTGAAAACAGTTCCAAACCAACTTAGAAGTTTCCCATTTTCTCACTTAGATTTCACAAGCTGTTGCACTACAGCTGTGTTCCCCATACTGGCCAGTGTAAGTGCTCCTGAGACATTTGGAAAGAGATATGGTGTTTCAGCACATTGAGGCTTCCATTAAATGTAGTATTATCCATCTAAGGAGAACATCTGATTGCATCTTTGGCTGACCACAGCCTCTCTGCTGGAGGAGCTTTGCCTGGAAGACCATTCTGCTACATGATCAATTGGAGATTCAGTGCCTTTTTCTATTTCTGTTCCAATAAGTTCTCCTCAACCTTTCTTTACACCTTAACAAGTTCTTCTGTGCTATTCTGTACTAAAGCAAGTACTCTTTTTTTGTAATGCATAAGCAGATTTGTGTAGTCCTGTCAACCAGAAAATAAAAAAATAGTTGGTGAAGACAATGAAAGGGATCTGCTGAAGCAAAAACATTCCATAATTTTAATAGCTGCTCAGGAACAACCTGCTGAGATTACCAGTTAAAATAGGAAAACACTGTATTTCCGTTTCCCAGGTGAAGCTGTGTGGTGAGAGAAGTTAGGTTAGTTTCTAAGGCGTATGGATTCCACACTGGAATCTGGCCCTAGATGATTTTGCTATTATTTCTACTAAGTAGGACTACATTAGATGCAGTCTAGTGCTGTGATGAAGGTTCAAAGGATGTGGGAAACATTTCATGGTTCCAAACACAACAAAAGCTCCGTTGCTCAGTGTAGGCAGGAGCATGGTATATGCAGAGGCTGTTCAGCTGTGCAGCCATCACAAAGGAAGAAGTCCATAATGGAAGTGGTCAGAACACCAAGGAAATTGGTTTTTTGTGCATGTCAGATGATGAAAAAGCATGTGTACAGAGATGTGTACAGAGATGCAATTGCAGAACACTCAAACACTTCAGGAACTCCTGCTACTTATATTTAAGTAACTGTTCATTGCTGAGGAGACAGGAAAGAAAAGAGCCTTTTCTGACCCTAAAATACCATTCTTTGGAAGACTGGGCAAGGAAGAAGTATCAGAAAGAGAGAACAGGGTCATGTAATTATACCTGTTGAACTTCGAACAGCTATAATCTGAGAAATAACACAGGCAAGGAGGGAAAATGGGATACATTCAGAATTAAGACAAACTTCTTGAATCTATCGGAGGAAAAAGTTATGATGAGGGATTCAAATATTGCATAAAAAACCTTGCTGTTCAGACTATACACAGCACATATTAGCAAATAGGCTAATAGAATATTGGAAATATTTTTCTCTTTTATAACCTCTTTATTTTGCTCATACTCTATCCGTCTTTGTGGTGGTATAGTGTCACCATCTAGCCCATCTATTTCCATCTGCATGTGCATATTCACAAATTTCCACACAGTGGAGATGAAGGGAGCAGGCCATTGTTGTCGCAGTGTGAGTTAACATAGCAAATTTAAAATGTAATAAAACTATGAGACATTAATTAGTCATCAGTACCTCCTTGTATGTACAATTTTGCTCTTTTAAAGACTGTGTGAGATACCTTAATCTGCTTCAAAAATGGAGAAAGCTATCCTTCAAGACATATGCGAGTCAAATGACTACATGAGGAATTATTGTAGAGCAGCTAAAAAAATAAAGTAAAATAAAATTTAAAATAAATAAATCGTCGTCTACAGAAAATAAATCTAACAAAAATACCATGGTAAGACGTACATACCTGTGTCAAAAAAAAAAAAAATCAAAAACAAAAAAACCACAAAAAAAACCCCAAACAACTGGAAGTAAACTGATATGACTTAACAACAAGTCATATGAGGTTACTTTAGCTAAATGTGTCTCTAGTGAACATAATTGTCAGCAGCACAAATTGCTGCAGGCTATTATAAATTAAGATGACTGAAATTATTATAAATGGTCAAAGGTATAAAACAAAAGATTTTTTTCCTTCATGAAACTCAAGAGTTTGAAAAAGAGTCAGTGAATTGGCTGGAATACCAGGAATTTAAAGTTGTAATTAAGGAAATTATGTACTAGGAAGCTAAACTATCTGTCTGCGTCAGCTTTTAGTGGAGTGGCTGAAAATATAGGCATCCAGAACCTGACCTTTTCTGAAGGTGAAGATAAGGCGAGTGAGGTTGGCATTCAAAATCATAGTTGATATCTACAGAGATTTTGTAACTACTTACTGTTAAACTCCTTCATGTGAAGGAGATTATAAACCTTAATTCTTTGTGGCTCTTCAGACTAAGTGGACATCACTGTGGTGGGCAGAATCACCTACAGAACTTTGGACCTCTCTCCAGCTACAGCTGGTTTTTGTCACCACTGGAAATGGACATCAGCCTTGATGAACTTTGGCATGGCTCAAGGGTGACAAAGCTCTTGGGAGGTAGGCAGACAGCTAATGTGTCACAAAGAAATGCTGGAGGGGGAGAAAACAGAAAACAAAAATAAAGAAATTTAAACACCAATCAATTGCCTGGTCTCAGTGGTATATTTGATTGTCAGAGATTCATACTTAGGCATGAAATCAATGACCTCAAAGTCATAACACAACATCTCCTTTGAAAATTTAACAAGGCTAAGTGCAAGGTCCT
>NW_010110112.1:42028-69490 GCF_000699245.1 Pterocles gutturalis | reverse complement strand
AACGTCACCGGTGTGACACCAGGCCCGCGATGACGTCACTGTTCCCAGCGCCACCACACCTGATGTCACCGTGCGTAGCCCAGCTCCGTTGCCCCAGGGTGACCCGCAGAGCGGTAACCCCACAGGACTGGGGGGGACACGGCTGGGCAGAGCGCGGCTGGGCACTGCGTGCTGCGTGGTGGCAGCATGTTGCGTCACTCTGTACCTGCACTGGGGCGTGGCACCACCCTGCCAGGGACACCCTGCTTCTTCTGTGGCACTGCTGAGTGGTGCCACCCTATTCTGGCAAACCGTCATGTCCCCAAGCCACAGCACCCCACACTGCTGCCACACTGTTGTAATCCCCTGACACTGCCAAGGTTTTCAGATGTCATTATGTCATGCTGTTGCATCACTGCTACAGCATGTGACGCTTCCCTTCCAGGGCAGGTTTTAATGCAACTGAGATGTCCCCACTCTTCAGAGACACTGAATGGATAGGTTGAAATCCCTGTTTTTAAAAAGTTTTTAAAATTCTTTCAATCACGCTGAGTTGTCACTTTCATTACTTTCCTTTTCTTTTACTGTTTGGTCTTCTCTGGGTTCAGACAATGAAGTGAGGTCATCTGCTAACCTTTGTGGCCCTAACCCTGCTCTGGGAGCAGTGGTGTGGGTGGATGTGTGTCTGAGACCTCGCTGTCTACCATCCGCCTCTGTGTGGGCATGTCTGTGTGCATCTCTTTGCAGGATGAAGGGCTCAGGCAGATTCATTCCTGGATCTCATCTCCATCTGGGAGACACACTGCTTGCTCACCCCCCGCCCTCCTGGGGATGGGGGACAGAATTAAAGGGGTAAAGGGAAAAGAAACTTGTGGGTTGAGATAAGAGCAATTTAATAGCTAAACTACACTAATACTGAAAATAGTAATAGTAATAGTGATAATAATAATAGTAATATATACAAATATACAAATGAGTGATGCACAGCGATACTGCTCGTCACCCGATGACCAAGGCTCAGCCTGTTCCTGGCTAACGATCCCAGAGCAAGGAGAGTCCCGAAACCGCGATCCCAGAGCAAGGAGAGTCCCGAAACCGCAATCCCAGAGCATAGATAAGAGCCCAAGTGTCTGAGAGAGCAAGATGACCCCGAGAGAGGAACAACCCAGAGAGAGACGACCCAGAGCAAGAGAGAGTACTTCCAGACAGATCCTTTGGCCAATTTGGGTCTCAATCCTAAACCTAAGGTCGAATCCTAGGCCAGTAATTGGGGCTGTGCTCCCTCCCAGCTTCTTCCGCCCCTGCAGACACCGGCACAGCAGTGAAACTGAAGAGTCCTTGACTGTTGTGGCAGCAGCTGTAAACATCAGTATGTTGTCAGCCTTCTTCTCAGCACAAATCCAAAACACAGCCTCTCAGCAGCTACTGTGAAGAAAGTTACCGCTGTGTCAGCTGAAAACGGGACACTGGAGTGTTCAAATCAAATTGTTTGATCTGAAAGCAGAAGCTGACCTGCATGTTAAAACCTTTTTCCTGACAGGTTTAGGTCAATCCCAACGTAGTTGGTCTTTGAGGTGGGGGGGAGGGGGTTAGCATAAGTGGCCCAGAAGTGACGGAGACCAAGCAGCCTGATTCCTCACTCCAGAACATGTGCCAGAAAGCCATAACTGACCAAGGAAAGTGGAAGGAAAAAAAGAGGGACCGACTTAATGATTCAGAGCTGTGAGAGGGTAGCTGAGATTCCTGGGTAGTGCCCAGTGGTCTGTGAGGCAGTGTGGGCAGCAGGAGCACTTTCAACAAGGGAACAGCAACCCTTGCTGATCATATGATCCTCATTTAGTTACCCACGGGTGTTCCATCTGGTCTGTGGTTTATCCTTGCCACAGCTGTATAGAGTCTGTACAGACCTATGTGACTTCTGAAGCCTGAACTAATAAATCCGGATAAGTGTGAGCTGACTCTGCAGAGACAGATCAGATCTCCCTGCTCCCATAACCGAGGGTTGGAGCCTGAAATCCAAAAGTACTGAAATGGTTCCTCATGGCCGTTGAGGTCTCTGGGGGCCATCTGGGTGTTTCTGCACACGTGGTAGGAGGGGTTGTGTGCTTTAGAGCAGGCAAGAGTAAGAGACATTCCTAAACTTCTACTAAGAAGTAGTAGTAATTATCAAGTTACAAAGGGCCTTACAAGGTTTGCAAAGGGCATAAATTCAGAACCAAAAACCACATCCAGTCCTAGAAAATGAAGCTGTTTATGCTAAAATTGTAAACCTCATTAATAGTAATAATGATACCAACTAAACCTGGGATGCTTGCTTTGAATTTCAGTTTATTTTCTTTTTAGAATTTCCACATAAATATCTTCAATCATTTTCAGTAGCCATTCTCTCAAATATTCTGAAACAGAGAGGCTTTGATTCACATGTTATTTGAAAAACTTAATTTATGTGCTGTAAAGGCATTAATTCTACTTTAAAGCTCTTGAAACATCATAAACTGTTTAAACTCATGGGATTTTTGCCTTTTCACATAACTTTCATTACAATAACTTAAAAGACAGTAATTTTAGCTTGCTCTGTATTGCCTTTCCTGTATTTGCCTTGAGCTTACTAAATCTGATTTCATGTCCCTTTATCTACTAGAATATTCTAATGGAAGAAGTGTGGCTCTGGAGTCCCGGAGACTTTTGCCTCATTGTCCCTGACTCAATATAGCCCGTATCTCAGTGGCTTTGGGAATCCGGGGACGCCTTTACACTACTCACTGCCCAGTCAGGGCTTGATGATTGGTATTTATTGACCCCTGATGACCACTATAAAATAAATTGGTGAGTCAAGGCTTAGATCCCAGTTCTTGACAAGAAAATAAACTTCAAAAATAAGTGAGTGGAATTCCTGCACTTCTCCTGGATACATGTTCCTCCTCTCTGACAGTGTTTGCAGTGAGGCAGGAAACAAGCCTGCTACTTGCTGGTGGGGCTGATCTTTCTGCTGAGCATCATTCCTGTAGGCTTTCTGTCCTTGTCCCTTTAATTACTAGTTCTTCGCTAGCACTATGTTCTTTTCACCTGTCCCTGTGCTTTTCATTGCTCTGTTTCCTGTATATTGCTTTGTTCTGCTCTGCCTTGTAGGTTTTTCTTTGCTGACTGCTTTCCATTTGAAAATCTTCTTCCTGAGATTGTTCTCAAAGCTGTAAGTTACCTGAACACTATCAGGTCCTTCCCTTTTACTGTGTGTCACTCCCAGCCCCTCCTCCATTTTCATGGCTGTGTGTTCTTCAAGTGCTTTGTGATCAATTCTTTGTTTCTTCTTCTTTTCCTTTACAGGTGGTGGTTGCCTGCCCTTCTTCTGTGCCTGTCTTGTATCTGCCTTCTCCTCTGACATCAGTTTCTTGCTTTATTTCGCTCTTTTTTCCTTTATCTGTATGACTTCAACCTCAACTGCAATCTCCAGCCAGCCACCTAGTATATTTTCTTTCAAAGAAATCTTCCATGGTCCTCGGTGAAAAGATGTCAAAAGCCAGTTGGCCATCAGAGATAAAGGCTGTGACCTTACAGGTGAATAATTTGATTTGATCAGAGCCTTAATTAGAAGCACGTTTAGGCTCTTGTATATTTTTGTAAATCAATAAGAAACAAGTTTCAGTGTTTAACATCTGTTAAAATAATTGGGTACATGTGGATCTTTATGTTTCCAATGCAGCTTTGTAAATAATAATACTTATGTATGCTCTGTACTTCAGTAACATCATTCCTTTCAGGTCTGAAATGTGTTACGCACTATTGAGTTCCACAGCATTTTGGGAAGGTGTAGAATTATGGGAAGGCATAAACCAACATCCCTGCATCAGGCTGAAGGAACGGAAAGTTAGATTCTCAGCCCCCCTGAGAGTGAGGTCTTGGGTGTGACAAACAGGACATGCATAAATAGAGTATTTTTTAAGAACACTAACCTGTTTGGCCTGTGCACGGATGTGCAGAAAGTTGTTGATAGGGCAGAGAACAGCACCCCGTTAGCCTGGTGTCGGTCCCGTGCATGGTCCTGGATGGTGACAGAAAGTGGCCAACAATTATGAGATTCTTATTTTAAACATGGTTACTGGGTATGCTGCTGGAAGTGTTGGTTCCAGATTCCCGTGTCTTTGCTTTGTGGCTCAAGGAAAAGCCTCATGTGAGCAGTGGAGAGTACCCTGTGGTGCTGTGTACCTCTGTAGCTAAACCCACCCCAAGGAGAGGCAAGATTTGGGTATGGTTTCTTAACTGACATTGTATACACTTCTTTGCACTTGCAGTGTGCAAATCAGAGTGGCTGGTCTTACCACTTAGAGCAACGTAAGTCATCAACAGCTCACTTATGCAGTGTTAAGAAAGCATCTGAATTTGGACACTGAGGCATTTCTCCTTACACTTGACTTGTGCTCTTGCACCCACTGACATGGAAGCAGCTTCTTTGCTGTTCAGCAAGTTGTCAAAGAGAAACAAAGAGACCTCCTCCCCAGACACAGTCAACAATTGAACAACGTTTTACTTTTTTTGCCAGCAAAGGCTTTTAAGGTGTTTACTGGCTCTGAAACATGCATTAAACCATCCGTGGCATATAAAATAAACGCTTAAGTTAGTGTCTCTCAGAAAACAGGTTATAAAATGTATTGGCAAATAGCTCTTAAACTGGCATCCCTAGTGTGTGGAGGTGGATGTCTGCTGCAGGGGAGGCTAGAAGTCACTTTGCTTACTTTGTCTTTGTTTCCATGCCATGCTTCTCTGCTCCTTGTGCCGAGCAGTGGTTTACTATGGAGATTGCTAACATGCAAAACAAGAATAAAAGCTAGCAGGAAATTATTAAGTGGTTTTACAGAAATGTTAAGCTTAGCTCTTATAATAACTCTTCCCCTTAGAATCCTACGCAGCTGTGTTCTTCTCTATTTTTCAGATATGTGTTAACCTCTGTGCTGTGCTCCAGAGGAAGTGGGAAGGGTAATGTCTCTGCTCAGGATGATGAAGTAAACTTAGCAGGAGCATTCTGTGATTGCTCAGCCTTGTAGTCTGGTTGTCCTATGGTGATGGCTGGTATGGTGAGCAGGAAGGCTCCAGGAACGTCTCTTTAATGATCTTAAAAAATATAGTCTGGGTTTGTCGTTGTCCTGATGACTGTTTCATTAATATGTAATCGATTTTCAGCCCTTGGAAAATTTGCTTAATACAAACTGACAGTTCAGCTTTGCAGAGTAATCAACGTGCATCATCCCTGGCTCTGAGTTTTTTGGTATTTTAGGCTGGATGTGCAAATCCAGATCTGCCCAGCCCACCTTGTGCTTTAAGCATGGGGAGAAATTTCACATTACTGAAGGAGTTATTGTATAGTAGTGTGTCTGGCTTCTCACCTTGCACTGACCAGTTGCAAAAACTAGTCTGGAAGGGGTGGTTTAATCTGAGATTATAGGAGAAGGATGTACCACCCAGCAAAGGCTGTAGTGAGGAACCTCATCTTGGATGTCAGGACAGCACATATGGTAGAGGTCTTGCATCTTCTACTTAATTAGTCAGGACAAGCCTTGGATCTGAATGCGAGGGATGGACACATTTTTTTCCTGAAGGATTTCTGCAGTCACAAATTCAGGATTTAACAGAGTTCTTAAATGAATGCTGGCACTTGAGAGTAAATCTCTGCTTCCTAGGGCACCAAGATGATTTATTTGCCATCAGCATTCCCACTGACAAGTCAGAGGTTTTCTGCAGTGGAGGATGAAATAGTTGAAAAGTAGAGCTGTAGAAAACAGCTGTTGAAAAAGAACCAGCCATGATTGTTCCAGGACTTGGAAAAAGCTTCAGAGGTTTTGCTATTCAGTCAAGAAGGCAAGTACTGATAATCCTGTCTACTTTGTATAAATTCACTTCACGAGTATCAGCTCAACAATTAGAGTCTGTCACATCGCCAACAAAAAGAGTGTAATAATGACTGTGAATAGAGTAAGCAAGAATTACAAGACTTGAGTGGATGGTTGATTATGATTCTGTATTTTCCTCATTTCAGGCCAAACTGGAAACACATTACTAGGGTGTTGTGGACAAAATTTCAACTAGACATTTCATCTCTTTGACGCTTGCCTCCCATTATGTATTTCTGGGATGCAGCAATAAGACAGCTCTTCCTAAATGGCAGCCTGGTGGTGCCTTTTTCATTTAAAGCAATGTCCTTTAGAAAGAAGCCAGCAGTTTCTTCTTATTTTAATTTTCCTGGTTTATAACTTTAAAAAAAAATGTTTACAGGAATTTTATTTGGCGACAGCCCACACATCCTACCTAAAATACAATTAGAAATGCTTGTTGGATAGGTCAGCAACAGGAAAATTTTGCTGAAGGACAGGATTTTGCAGCTATTTGCATCTCCTTATGGCTTGTCTGCATTAGAGGGAGCTGTGGCAAGGGAAGGGAAAATTAAATGGCATTTAAACCATCGTGTTTTAGCTGTTTCCTGTCTTCATATGTATCATCCTGTTAGATTACTGTATCTTTGTAGCAGTCAATTCTCAAATTGTCTTGTGGCAAAGTTGATGTCTGGGCCAGGGTTCTAGGTGCTGCTATCGTAAAAATGTCCTGGAAGAAAGGTCCAGAGGAGAACAGTCACTTGAGTTTTCTAGATCCTTAAGTACTTTGACTGTTGCAGACTTCTAATTACAGACTTCTTTTCACTGTGGGAACTACAATAATATTTATATGTTTATTTAATATAAGATAGTCATCAGAGTAAAGCATGTTTAGTATGCATAAATTCTCACTCTGGCATTTTTCGCTGTAGCAGTGGAGCACCTCCCGGAGTGGTCAGAGTTATGATGGTGACCTGGAGGCAAGAAACTCCTAATAACTCTTCAATGCCTCCTACCCGTTCCTTGGTTCCCTAGCAACTATATCTCTTTTTTCCTAACATAAATTCCTCATAATTTTTCACACTCCTCTCCTTGTTAATTATTATTGTTAAAGGCAGGGATAGTAGCACCATCTATCAGGAAGATTTAGGAAGACTGTTGATTCTTCCGTAGCAAGACCATCTTCATTTTATATAGAATTTGCTAAAATTTAACTGTTGGGATTTAAATGTTCTTTGCTAGGTGTCTGACTTAGTCCATACACTAAAAAAAAAAAAAAAAAAAAAAAAGTCTATAGATGCTGAACAACATAAACCAAAATACTAGTAGCAACTTCTTGTCTGAACTCTGTCCATGCTCATAAGACTAGGAGAGCTTAAGTGAGGCAGGGAACCTACAAAAAGCAAAGTGTGTAATTATGGCATTAAGCTGTGTATCGTAATGCCTGTGCTCAATGGTATGAATTGAAGGTTGCCCCAGCAACCTTAATTCTCGCATTTTCTAACTTCTGAATGCTTCTCTTTGAGATTGCTAATAATAGTCTGTTAACTTTTTTTTTTCTGTAGCTAATTATGCAACAGCGAAAAGGTGCTTGAATTCTAGAGATGTGTACAAAGGCCAGTCATTGTCATGAGCAAATTGCTAGTGAATATATGATCATTATGTTGATTTACAGTTATAATTTATTTTTTATTTGTATTGTGGATGCATTTGTGACCTCTTCCCTGTTGTACAAACCCTATGTGATGTGGAACAAAGACACAGCTGTCAGAGCAAGAGGATTAACATCTTAAATAATATTCTATGGATAACACATTGATACGGTAGAAAGAAGAATGAGGAAGCAATGACCATCATTCTGAGCTGTGGTGGCAGGGCACTAGCTACCTGGGTGCTATTGAAGACTCTTTACACCTAGTGTGGCAGAGAGGAGTTTTAAGGAAAGGCTTGAAGAAGGACAGTGTCCTGGCTTTGGAAAGATTTACAGGGAGCAGGAACTTGCAAAAGAAATGGCAAAAGGACAAAGCACAGATACACCAAGAAAAAGGAATGTCAGGACTGTCTTTTTCAGCAAGTGGCACAGCAGTAGACTCTGTGCTATTATCTGAATTAGGAGGTGATGTAAAAGTTTTTGTATTCTTGACAGACCTGTGCTTGCTCCCCACTTTGCTTCTTGTAATAGTTTTAAACAGATAACAGACCTACTGGTTTTGAAGAGTGTTGCCTAGTGCCAATATTGCCTAAATACTGGGATCTCATCTCACCTCATCATGTTTTTGTCACCTTCCAGCTGGATTCCAACAGTTTTAGGTACTTTAGAATGAAACTTCTATCACCTCAGGCACTTAGCATAGGCTGCTGTATGCATCCCTGCAGGAATTATTCTTGCATCGTGAAGGCTGCCTTCTGCTTTTTTATACTGACTTCTGCAGAGTATCGAGTCAAGTGGAGTTGCAGTCTTTGCCTTCACTGGCCAAAGCCCAGGATATGCAACAAATAAGAAATTCGACATTTGTTGTTGTTGTTGAAGTAGGTCTCTGTGCTGTGAGGGATGGTTTGTCTGGGCAGGAGAAAAAGGTTTTGCTGAAGGACCCTGGAATGAGCTAAGGACCGACACTTTCCTAGATCCTGCTGCCACCTGCCAGACAAACCTGCACTCACCTGCTCCAGGCATGGCTGTCCTTTTTGGAGCACATATGGAAGAAAGCCCAGGGCCCACACCAGTCTGTGCATGCTGTCTCCCATCTTCCCTCTTCAGATTTAGCACACTTTAGGAGTAGGCTACCTGTGTCTGTACTATGCAACACTTGTCCAAGAACCTGTGTGATAGCCAAGTAGACCTAAAATATAATTGTTTGGGTTGGAGGAGGTGGTTGGAGATTTTTTAGTTCAAAATGCCAGAGATAATAAGTGCAATGTTAAAACTGTCCTGCCAGCCATGTTTGCTCTTTGATGTGGGGAACTACTTCACTTACTTCCCAGAGAGCCCCAAAACAGCAGCTGCCACAGTCAGGGAGCAGGGTCTGGCAGTAAAGAGGAGATGAGCCAAATGAAGAAGGGTGGTAAATCCTGCCAACAGATGCAGTGGGACTCCTCCCTTGAACACCCTCCCAGTCATACACAACTGGATGTGGTACTCTCAGCTACCCTTTGATAAAGGGTAAAAATACGCGTGTGTGACAAAGTAAAGATTTTTAGAGCCTGGTTATGTTTTTTAAATAGTCTGTAAACTTTGTTGGACTCAGAATCTTGTTTACGGGCAAAGAGAAGGCACACCTTATATATATAAAACCAAGATTTTAATGTAAATGTGACGGATAGTGTAGTCTAAACATTATCATCAGTCCAGATCTAATTATTATGGAAAATAAGTACTTCTATTAAAAAAAAAGGCAAAAAAGAGGGGGCAGTTCAAATTGTTGTATGCAAGCTTCCTAATTTCTACCCCTTTTCTGGTATTGTGCTCTCCCTTCTTCTGGTCCTCTAGTTCCCAGGGCTGGTGGTTTCATTTTGCTGTCGTTGGTGGTGTTGGTGTGGATGTTACAGTAAGTTGTAGCATCTGGGGTCATTTGGGAAGGATAAGACGTCCATGATGATAGTTTTTTCATTCTAGGACCCACTTGGAATTTCTTTTATATGTTAGCTAACACACTTTCACACCTTTCTCTTTCTTCATTGGCCTGGTGTTCCACATTACACCTGATGTTACTGTATATGATGCTTTTTAAGTGTGCTAGATACTATTATTGTGTTCTCTTTTTAAGCCCTAAACCCAACTTTGCCCAGTTCCCCTGTTTGCAGATCTGCATTTCTCTAACTGGTGAGTGGTGAGATGCTTACAGCTGTGCAGTCTCTGATGTTAAGCCTAGCATTTTTTCATCCTGATAAACTGCTATCTTGTATTAGAATCATAGAGTCGTTTGGGTTGGGAAAGACCCTTAGGATCATTGAGTCCAACCCTTAACCTAACACTACCAAGTCCACCACTAAACCATGTCCCTAAGCACCATATGTACATGTTTTTTAAATACCTCCAGGGATGGGAACTCAACCGCTATTATGAAAGTGTCTGCATTTCATTCAAATGATTTATAGACAAAATACTGGTATATTTGGCTTTTGAAACATACCATTGCAGCAAAGATTAGTAAGCACATTAAAATTTTATTCTGCTTTGGTTAAATTAGGAAACAAGGTGCTTTGAGGGTTTACATTGGATATGTTCTCGCTTCAGGGCCAGAGTGGACCTTCAGGAGGAAAGGCAGTACCACCAAGGCCTGCTAAAGCTGTACCTGAAAAACAAGTAAGATCCGCAAATCTATGAGCCTTAAAAAATGTTTTACCCTTCTTTATCTGTGAGATGCAAGCTAGATTCAGTCTGAACAATGGCACATTTTATGGAACTAGTAATATTCCAATTAATTCAATATTAAGAGGTTGCTCTATTCCACTGAGAAGGGAATTACACTAGCAAGTCAGAATAAAAATGGCAGCTAAAACAAAGGCAAAATTTAAGTAAACTGCCAAATGAAAATATTAAAATAAAATGTTTGGGATGTAAATTCGAAAACATAGGCTGACACAGACTGTGAGAAAATTGCCTGCTCAGTTTAGCAAATTCAAGAAAGCCCATATCCACTTAATTAATATAGAAATACAAGCATTACAGAAAATAGTGTTAACTTTTTTACTGTTGGCCTCACAATTATGTTTTTACTGTTGGGCAAATAAATATTTACAACAACCTTATTTAATTTACCTTCCTCTTATTTACCTCCTTTGACATGGATGGAAGAAGGTCAATTTACCTGCCTTTTAACAGGAATGGTGATAAACAGCTTTTCACTCTCTTAGGACAAATCACAGTCTTGTTAAATGTTCCTCTTCTGACTCTTTAAAAATGGAAAGTTATTTGCTTTTAAATGAAAAACAAATGTTAAACCCCCAACAGTTTTTATCTGCTTCACTAGGGAAAACAGCACTGAGCTAACTGGCATCAAATTGTGTATGATAGATGTCCTCAAGCAGGTGTTCATGTGAGAAGCGTTAAATCACAAGCAACTGTTCTACCATCATAGTCTCATGTATATTAGAGCACCTGACCTTCCTTACAGCTTGCCTTATTTCAATCCCTTTGGGGAAAAAAAAAGGGTTCCAGCCTGTGACTTTCCCTGGGTGCCTGGCATATCCAGAATTCCCTGTTACTTTCAGCCACTGCACATTTTTACACAGCATTGTGCATTCTACCTTTGTGGCATTCTGCAGATAGCAAAGCTTTGCTGGGTCCAGTCTCTGTACCTGCAAACAGCTTGCAGTTGTACCCTGGACTCACTGGCAGCTCCATATGGCCATAAAGTTTAGCAGACCCGAGAGAACTGTATTTAAAAGAATGATTGATTTATTTTAAATCAGCCTGTTACACATTTCAAACCGAGGAAGAAATTTTGCCTGGAGCAGTTAAACACTTTAATGAGCAACTTTTGTGTTCTGGTAGTTTATCTGCAATGACAATAAATTGAAATTCAGCCCTGCAGTGATTAATTTCCCATTAATGTTATCATATTGTCCCACCAACTCAAGACCAGCCCAAGAAGAGCAGCTCTCTCTGTTAGGAGAATGCAGATCCCCCTGGCTTTTGCAAGAAAATGGTTAACATTCCTTCAGGAGCCGCATCCCTGGAGCTTTGTTTCTTGAACTAATTTCCGAGTGTAGCTTATAGAATAGCACTTTAGAAGTAATTGTAGATCCTTAACTTGTGCCCTTGAGTAATCCTAAAGTACAGATCATTTGGGTATTATATGGTCAAAAGAAACAGAATTACCAACTTCTAAACTGAAATTGTAGTAGAGTTACTTGAATTTTATTATTAGAATTGCTCCAGTTTTGTTACAGGCCAGGAATTATCTTCAGACAGCAGCTCATCCAGCCCGCTGAACTCCTGCTGGCAGGTGTAGTCATTCAACAATCTTCAGATTTTGGCTTGCCATTTGAGGTTATCTGCTCCGCTCAAAGCACAGTTGGATGGGGAAATGCTGTTTTGTCCTCCTTGCTCAATGTCTGGAGAAATGCCGCTTTGGGAGGGAGCAAAACGGTCACAGTGTTGGTGCACTAATGGACTTGTCATTCCTGTGCTAGGATGAAGATGTCTCAACTGAAGTAGGAGAGGGTGTAGATGAATGCACGGCAGCAAAGACTTTAGTCAAACCGCCAGATCAACTCGAGCTTACTGAAGCTGTGAGTAAAACAGTGCCTGTAGTTGTAATGAGGTGTGTAGAAAACGCTATAAGCTGAAGCCTACCTCTTACCCATTTGTTTTGGAGGAAATTCTGCGAGAGTAAAGCTCCAGTACTTGCTAAATTACATTATCTACAGTGTAAAGTGAAATGACTTTCATCAGGAAAACAGGGAGAATGTGCTTTGAAGCACAGTTCTGGGCTTAAGACAATGTTACTGAATGGAGGTGATCCAAGAGGGGAATGGATCTAGGGCTTCCCTTAGATAAGGAGGACCCCAGAGCCAAGCCTGAGCTTTTCAGGTGCATGTGTGTGATACACAGGACAGAAGGTGTCCTACAATTTTATGGTCATTTCTTCTCAGCTTGGTTCAGTAGGATTGCAGTCGGTCACCCTTGCAACTGCAGTTGTCTCTCTTTTCTTACTGCCATGTAAAACTCTAGCATTGCTCCCTGTCCTCTGAGTAGCTCTCAAAGGGAAGCTATACGTACTTCCTCCTACTCAGGCTAACAGTTTACACTAGGACTATTTTTTGTTCACAGTTGTCAATCCTGTAAGCGCTGCCACTGATCTTATTTTTTATCTATTTTTTAACATCGTATGCTTCAAGACACGGGTTGTCTTTCTTGCCCTGTAGAATGCAGCAAGCATTTTGCAAGTGCTACAATAACTTAGATAAGAATTAACATGACAGCTAAAGAATTCAGGAAAGCCCATTGAAATCCTAAGGTAGGAAGTGGGATGTCTGTTCTGGATTCCACTCTGAGCTAGTTTGGCTCCAAGCATTGTTCTTGAGGAGGCATCAGCTGCACATGAGGTATCTGCAGCAAACTGAACATCATAGAACTGAGTGTAAACCTGGTGATTTTTGTATGCTGTATGTTGTATTAATAGTGGAGTTTTATTTACAATATTATTTTGTTTCCATTCTAAAGGAATTAAAAGAGGAATTTACACGCATGCTGACGGCTAATAATCCCCATGCTCCTCGGAATATTGTCAGATACAGCTTTAAGGTAAGTGTGGTATGACGTGTAAAATCAGGATGAGATTTTCTGCAATTAACTGGTTTTGTGTTTTCCTTTGATTTAAAACCAGGTAAATTTCCCTTTAGTGTGGCTTCATCTTGTTACATATTTACTGCCAACAGTTCCTACAGGGTTTTTGCAGAGTGCAGAAGTCTAAAAGTATTTATTCAGAGGATCTGGGAGTGAACATAATTAGTGCAGCTTATCTCAGGCAGTAACTTTTTCCATTCTATAGTGGTTAGAGGACAAAAGACAATTCTTTAAGCAGTCTGTAAGACAGTTATGCTTCAGTATCCTCTCATAAAGATTCAGTTATTTGAATTACAGGAGAGCTCAGAAGTGTGCTTTGTGAAATCACTAACAAGAGCTCTATTCCTGATGAGTAGGAGTGAGCCAGGGAGGGTGCATCAAAGACTGCCGGAAAACATCCAAGGGTCACACCTTCACATTTCTGCATGCAGACCATATGCTGCATTACCCTGGAGGAGCCTCGTCCTGCTAGCATGTACAGCTGGCAACACAGGCTGCTGCAGGGGGAGAGTGGAATGATGGCTTTGCCTCCCACTCCTCCCTTGGAAGGGTTATGCCTCCTGAAAGAAAGGACACATAGACAGCTCCTCCAGCTCTGGCATTGGATTATCCCCAGCCTTAGGCAGGCAATGGACAACCAGGTGAAATATTCCCCAGCCTGACTTATCTCTGTGCTACTGTAGCTGGTTTGACCAACCATTACATGAGATCACCAGAGAAATGAAATCAGTCTTGTGGAAGCAAATGAGGTCACTTTCTGGAGTTGATGTTTTCCATATTTATGTGATAGAAACAGATGACGAATGATCCACATCTTCAAATCCTCCACAGTGACTGGAGTGGGCTCAATGCTATTCTCTGATGGGTACAGAAAGCAGTCGTATTTTTACGAAGAAACATTGAAGCCTCTGTGGTCTGCAGAGCCTTCTGGCTGCTTTTAGGTGCAGATCAAAATCTTAGTACAGGTTGAGCCTAGGTGTGTGCCTGCACTGTGCAGTCATCCACAAGCAAGTGCCAATCAGGATAGCTTCAAACAGCTGAACTAGTTAGTACAGTGCTTATAACCTGGGCATGGTGTTAAGAGCCTGTACTGTCTCCAGATCAGAGCTGCTCTTTATGTATGGTGCTGCTCTTGTGTAGGTACAACAAGTCATTCAGGGATCTCAGCACAACAGGACATGAGAGTCTCTTAGGGAGTGCTGTGTAATAGAGGTCCACTAGAACTATATTTAAACTCACTTGCTGTGGCAGTGGTGAAGTACTAGAGATTTCATGCTCTTGCTTCTTTTCATTGTAATTTTAATTTATTTCAGTGTACTGAGATATAAATACCTGCTGGAAGAAATTCAGTGTAATTGTGCCAATAACAAACATATATTTACCAGTATGGATCTTCTTAGATTTAGCAATTTAGGCTATGCAGTATTTCTGGTTTAAAGTATTTTTTTCCATGCTCATTTTGTTGGTTTTGTCCTCTTTGTAGGAAGGAGTATACAAGCCAGTAAGCTATGTGGATCAAATGGCCATTCACTTCTCTTTGAATGGAAACATGATACTCAAAGATTCAGATGAAGGCAGACGGCAGAGTATCAGATTAAGCACTGAAGCAGGTGGGTTTATTATCTGAAACCACAGTCATTTTCAGCTAGGCACTTACTCAGCTTGAGGGAATGATCATGCTTCATCACCATAGGATTGAACAGCTCCTATTTTGTCTTGCATTCTTCTTGGGAAACAAAAGCAGAAAAAACAATCAGTCAGATGTTTGCCACAGTGTAGAAAACAGTGCATGTTTTTTGAGCCATGTGAACACTGATACTGAAATTTTCAGAGCTGTTTAGTGTCTTTTAAACATCTTCCCTTCCCTTTAGTTGGACATACATGTCTAAACTCCTTAGCCTGTTTTGAAATTTTCAGCCATGACCTAAAGTATTAAAATATAAATGTTTGGAGGCTGGGTGATCATTCAGGAAACTATCATATACTTGACCAATTCTTACACTCTTACCAGGACGTTTACTTCTGGACAATGTGAGATACAAGGTACTGAGCTAATTGGACCTCTGATCTGGGTCACTATCACCATTCTTAAGTTTTAGTTAAAAACACCTTAATCAGAGGCTGAACAGTTCTGTTGTTAGTAAAGAGTTCTAGTTTTGAATTTTCAGTATGGAAAGATGCATTGCCTGGTGATTTTCTCATATTTCTGCTGTTTGTGAAAGGAGAAGTTGTGTCACAAAGAATGTTCTTTCAAGGTGGTAACTATCAGGTGTGATGATACCACTGGATAAGCTCCTGAGAACAATC
Source organism: Pterocles gutturalis (assembly GCF_000699245.1). NCBI lineage: Eukaryota > Metazoa > Chordata > Aves > Pterocliformes > Pteroclidae > Pterocles > Pterocles gutturalis. Next base: position 54,052 of record NW_010110112.1, on the reverse strand, counting down.
ATTACTTGCAACTTCTGAGGGTCAGTGCCTCTTTTATTTTACACTTAACAAAATGTGCATGATGATTTGAAGTAGGACACAGGATCTTCAATGCCATGAAAGCATGGATTGTTGTTATTGTCAGTGCTTTTAGTAGATTCCAAACCAGCTAGTTTCAAGCAGTTTGTTGCTAGCACAACTACACACTCAAGGCTGTGACTGAAATGTAGACATTCATCATTCTCTAACAAAACAAGCATATTAATTTTTATAAACAAGATCAAACAATGTTATAACTCTTATGTGCCTTGAAAGCATTCCTCATAGTGGTACCTAATTGCAGACATTTTTGGAGGTTGGCAAGGTCCAGACCTGAAGGGATACCCAGAAGCAAAGCCACTCAGATCAGAAGTGGATTTCAAAAGTTTAATTTGAGTCAAAACCAGATTTTTTACTTCAATCTGGACAGAATTACTGCAGCTTGATTCTAGTAATTACGTTGTCTCCTTTTGTGGCTTTCAGGAAACAATCACCTTCCAAACTGCGGGTTGATTATTGTGTTGTCTAGTGAGATAGCATTAGAAAAGTGTGCATGTGTATATTAATGCTTCAGAAGACAGATGGACCTGCAGAATATGGGATAATATGTCCTGTTGTTCTGGTTTACTCATTTCTCCTTTCTATTACCAGAAAAGGCTCCTGTTGAGACTTCTGCAGTAGCATCTGAAGAGGCAGAGGTTAAAGATGAAGAAAGCATAGAAGATACTCAGGTGATTCTCCATAGTCAGCTGAGAGCTGTCCATTTTATGTTTAATATTGGACTTGAAATTCCTTTATTATAAAATGGGATTGCTGAAAAGCTTCTGTGTTTGATTCTTTTGTGTCTGAGATGTCTCCCAGTCTGGCATATTCTAGTGAACAGTTGGGGTCCTCCTGCCATTTTTCTGTTTGGAGAAGCTGTTTAAGGGGGTGACAGGTCCATACATACCAAGTCTGTCATTATCCAGATATTGTATCAAGATAGAGTGTAATTTGCTGGGTTCTGGAGCCTTCCTGGACAGCATATCTATTCCTGAAAGAGAAATTGGTAAAAACCAGTGTGTAGGGGTGAAAGCAGCAGGCATAACTACCTGAAATAAGCAGTGAACTGATTTAAAGGCAGTTGGCTGATCAGAACAGGAGTGCGCTGTGAGAAGTTTGTTCTTATCCACACAGTGTCAGGCCCTGGAATCAAGTTCAGACTGGTTTCAGATAAAGCTGACTGTCTAGCAAGGAAATGAAAACATGGTAGTGGATCTCTAACACAGTCTTCTGGTCTCTGAGTCCATTTTATCAAAGATAGTCATGCTATGTTATCCCATTCATGTCAGGCTCTGTTTTAAAGTAACTTCAGTTCCTTTCCATATTCCCATGTAGTTACTGTTCCAGAATCAACTTGTTCTGATAGCTTTTATTCTCCTAACTGCCATCTTAAATATTGAATCTTTAATCACAGTCTCCACTAGGCATCAGAAATACAGCAGTCTGCGAATTGCTTCTGAAGAAGGAAAGAAATGTCTGGCTCTTTCAGGGTGGAGACACTGCTTTTTTTTCTTGCAGGCTGCAGGAGAGGAAGAGGCAGAGGAGTCAGGAGCAGCAGAAGTATCTGAGGCAGCAGAGGGAGAAGAGCCTCATCCCCCAAGAGTGAAGGACCAGAAGCTTGCAAACCAGTTCAACTTCATTGAGAGAGCTTCAAGGACGCTCAACAACCCTATGCGGGTATGCTGCCGTTTCCTTTAGTGACTTGGAAGATCTTTGCTTTGGGAGGGCATGTGGATAATCTAAGTTTGTGTCATAATCTGTGATCTCTGTAGATACTATTAGGAGAAAAAAAACAATGAAAATTATGAAAATAGTGACAGAAAAACTCTTGCCTCATGGACTGCTAGACCACCTACAAGAAGTTTTGGTGCTATTGTAAATCCTGAAACCTCTACTTGGATATAACATTTTTTAGTGTCTATTTTCTCATCTGAAAAAAGTACAGAGCAATGGTTAGGGTAGTAGCTGAGGGTCTGGAATCCATTAATTCAATTTCCTTTTGCCACAGAGACCCTTTATGACCTTATTCTTCAATTCTTACTTCAATTCTTACCCATGGAGCAGGGATATAAGTGCCCCTATATTAAAAGGATAAAGGTATAACAGACCTAGGTAAGTATGACAGATCTTTACTGATGCTATATGGCACATCCCCCTCTCACTCCGCGCATGCACTTTCCCATCACTACAGACCCGAGACCTTATGTTCTTGCCCTTAGCTTTTTGCTGAGCCTGCAGCCGTTCCCAGTGAGTGTGTCTTCACAGGGCATCCTGACCGAGCAGTACCGATGATGCTGGCCTCCAGTTGAGTGCTCAAAAAGCTTTCTGAGTTGGAGATTCAAGTTACAGAGAGAAAATGCTCTTGTTTTCCTTGCTGCCCCAGAATCAGAGTGTATACATCTTCACCAGATAGCCTGCCTGCTTTTTGCAGCCATACACCTGAAGTGAGACGCCTTTGCATCTGACGCGCTTGGAGAGATCTAAGAGTTACTGTGTTGCTGAAGCTAGTACCTCCTAGAAGGAATACCCACTAGTAGAGATGGAGGATCTCAGGAGAGTTTTTTCCAACAGTGGGGTACTTACTGCAAAGTCTGAGCTAAGATTCGGCATCTTTCAAAAATCCCTGTGGAGGCCATGGAACTTATTTCTCTATCCCCAGATCTGCATATTCTCTTCCCATTTATTTTACTGGGAGATGCTTGTGTGCCTCTGTGTGATTCTGCCTTTGAAAGCAGAATGTAAACCTCAAATAGCTGTGAAGTACTGCTGTGTGCTGTACAGCTTGCACCCCTGAGACTGCTTCATTTCAGAGGTCAGTGAAACGCTACAGGCAGATTCTTAAAAATATTCTGACACAACAGTTTTTTGAAAGCAAATGCTGTTTCATTAAATGAAAGTTTCACGGAAATATATTCATTTATTTCAGAATGTTGATGTAAAGATGAGAAAAGTATTACTTCAATAACATCAAATGAAGTTGTTATGAATTATAAGTTATCATTCTGTTCAACTCTTCTGTCTGCTTTTTGAGTTTTTAATATGTAGGCAAAACTTTTCAAATTCGGTTTTCATTTATGATATAATGATACCATCATCAGCAGCAGAATGTTTCAAATGGTACAGATGAAGCAAACCATTCAACTCCTTCAGAATTAAGTACTGAAATTAAATATTTTAAGTATGTTGGAAAAAAATCACAAGGTCTTGCGAACCTTCTTTTGGTACACAAGAAATTCTGTTTGTAGTTGCATGATCACCGATAATGTTTGTGCAGTGCTCTAAGAGTCATTTGGACGTTGAACTTATCTTAGATCAATATTATTCTAACTACCTGCTATGAGAAGGCTGTTTCCACAGCTGGACTATGTAACTGCAGAGAGTTTCAATGCAAAGATTATACTTCTTTATGTTTTTTCTTTATTCAGGAAAGAGCGTGTCAATCGGAGCCTACACCTCGCAAAAATTTCTCAGCCACTGCTAACCAGGTATATCCTTTTTGCTTTTTAAGTTTTTTTACAGTGTATTTAGGAAACTGAGATATGAGAAAGGGAAAACCAAATTGCTATGTTTGCATTGCTTGCAGTGGAATGAACTCCCATATTTGATCTCTGGTTTAAATTTGAGAGCAAACTAGTGTGTCTGTCTTTTCTGCCTTAATGGGTTAACTTGCTAATGGTTTATATTTCTAAGGTCAAGTGTCTTTGTCTAGCTGCTTTTAATTGATCTACTGCTTGCCAGCCACACTGGCCAGTCTGTTTTAGAGAGTCTTAAACGAGTGGAAATGGGGAAACCACAGTGAGAGCATGATTCCAGACGCAGCAAGGGATGGACTGCAGCTGAGCTCTACAGGAACAGGGACACAACTGCAACTGCCTCTTGCAGGCACTAACGCCTCCAGGGACCGGGCTATCTTTGGGGTAGGGACAGTCCTGTTGCTGAAGATGTTCCATCACTGTGTGGTGGGTGAGCTGGTTATTTAGGAGGAGCTGTGATCCAGCATTCAATACTTGTTCAGCTGCAGGACATCTCCATCAGCTGATCCCATCAGAGGCAGGTTCAATGGGGTCTCAAAATGCTGGAACACAATAATAAAAAAGCACTTAGGACATATCTGCATGCCAGGTCCACTTTGAGCACTGTGTTTAGAGAGTGAAGACCTCTGAAGATTCCTTTGTACAGCCAGGAATTTACAAGGTTTCATGGAGGTTTTGGGAGTGTTGTTAAGAATTTGATATAATGACATGGTGTTTTTTACTTTGTCTAAGTTTAGGTGTATGTGAAAGTAGGTTTTTAGAGCCTGAAGCTGAATACTGTGAGGACTACAGCATAAGGAATGTGGAAGGCCCACTTTAAGCCTGTTGCAATAGACTTAACTGTGGTTTATGTAGTGGGAATGTGCCTATTTATTGATGATGAAGAACTGTTCCAGAATTGTTATACAGTATTTTCTCCATCTCTTAAAAATGTAAAAAAAAAATTATTTTGTGTGACATTTTACACATGAAATATGCTATAGCTTTCATTGGAAAGAGAATCTAGTCTATTCTGCTAATTCTCACAGATATTTACAAAATGTGTTTGTCTTTGTCTCTGATGCAAATATTGTTTCAAACCAGTATACCAAGCTGGTATTTAAAATACTGTTTCACTACCTGTGTACCACAGGAACACCCAGAAGAGAGTATAGGGTAATGGCAGCAACTTAAAAAATGCTATTATACTAAAGTGATTGGAAGGGAAGCAAAGGTGTCTCTGTCAAGCTGGAAACTGTAACCCAGTCTATTCCCAAACTTGAAATCAGAGTATTTGGCCTGAGATCTTCCCTTCCTCCAGCTGGACCTCCCTTTCATTTTTTTTCTGACACTGAGGTGACTTGAGAGTTAGAGAGAACAGGACTATTTAAGATAATCAGGTTGTCACTAAAATTTTGCATGAAATGTTTGAAAACTAGGAGGAAAAGTTTTCCCTTGTTTTCTTTTTATTCTGTTGAAAATTTGAGTGGATATAAAATAATATTTTAGTGTAAGTTCTTTTTTTTCCTCAACTCTCTCTTTCTTGTTCTTCCTTATGCTCATAATTTCATCTTCCAGAGTTTTCTGTTCTGCTCCTTCTTCTACACTTCTCATCACATCTTCTTTGTCCTTTCCCTGATGTTTGGAACATCTTCCCACCTCGTTTCCTGATGCAAATTTACAACACAACACAGTTTTTTTGCTAAAGGTTTCTGTTACCTTTCTTTATTCCAATGTTCTGCTCTATATTTTGTATTCAAATTATACTCTCTCTCCTAAAATTATATGTCAGAATTAGATTGCCTTTTGTTTTGTTTTGAAAGTAATGTACCTGCTTCGGCTACAGTACTAGCACTCCAATACTAATGAATGATTCTTAAGTAGAAAAATTACTTTTGGTTCTCCTCAAGTAAGACATTCATGGCATGTGGCGTACCAGAAGATGTAAAACTGCTCTCAGTTTCCGTTTGATCATATGGTGCAGAGTTGGAGTCCAAGATTTAAATTGTGTTAAGCAGCTATAATTTAATTTTCCAACACCACATGAGAAATGTCATAAAGCAGATGTTTAATGCATGCTTCCTATTAAACACTGGTAAATTAGCCAAACAGAAAGTCCTACAAAAAAGATAGAGTCAAAGCACCAAGAAGAGTGTTGGCAAAGGAAATTAAGAATGCAATAATATGTTCTTAAAAATTAAGACACGCCTCATCAAGCTTTAAAAATCCTGGGCTTCAATCCTTCACTTTTTGTGCAACAAGCCAGCTGTCTTAATGTGATTCCAGTGTCAGTGTTAATATGAGGACAGTCGTATTTTTGTGATGGTGTAGATGGCTGTTTTCTGGAGTATAATCAGGTCCTGATAAATCCTGCCTCTGTCTGTCTCTCAGTGGGAGATCTATGATGCCTATGTGGAGGAGCTTCAGAAAATTGAAAGGTCAAAAGAGAAAGAAAAACCAAAAGCCCAGGTTGCAAAGAGAGAAGAGGAGAAGAAGAAGGGAAGAAAGTTAACGTCTCTGGAGTCACAGGTACGTTTCATAATGCTCAAAGAAGACTGCTCAGAGTAGTGGTGGATGCATCCATAGTGCAAGTCGTGAAACTTAGCAAGTCATGCTGTCTGTGTAGCTGGTTGTCTCAACTGGCAAATAACAACCCTAAGCAATGCAAAAATTAGCTGTTACTAGGAACTATCTTTCCAAAACAGGATTTCCATTTTTACTGTACTTTTTATGAGAATACAAAACAGTATGAAGCCATAATCTTGTCTTCAAACCTAATTTCCAAATTAGATTTATGGCTTTCTTTTTTGTGCATTATCATATTTGTGTCCCATTTTTTTATTACCAAGTGAGGGATAAAAGAATTAAATAAGTAGACTGTGTGACTTTTCAAACAATTCTAGGTGATGCAAAGGTTTTAAGTACAATCTTCCAATCTGGAAGGAAAAGACAATTAGGATTCTTTCAAAATGTTACTGGAGCACTGTAGTGAAACACATTTCACTGTTTTTTTATTATTCTAATGATAATGTTATAGAATTATAGTTTATATATTTTCTAGTTATATACATAGAAATGGCATGTAATATTTAATTTATATAAAAGTTAGTAATAGTTAATTGAAGTTGAAGCCTACATACTTAAAATTGAATAATGATTTTGGGAGGCTTGACCTAATTTGCGGTGGGATCTTTGCTGCATTGTTTATACCTTTAGTTGGCAAGTGGCAGAAGTGTCTCTCTCCAATGTTTAAAGTGCTATGCCACGGTCAGTAATTACACAGCAAGGTTATAGATGAGTCATGGTGATACATTCATCCCAAGAGGAGGTCAGCCACTGTGAGTCCTATGGAATAGCAGAGTGAATGGCAAGGGCTGCTGAACTGGAGTAGCCTCCGTTAGTCTGGCTTCTCAGAGTAGCAGGTATCATGACTCCTGCCAAATGCCGAGCTGGTGTTGTGATCTTGCTGCGAGGTTGATACTGACTACTAATCCAGGCTGCCCTGTCAGGAGTAGCCTATGAGTTCTTTGCAGGGATGACACAGTCATTCCCCTAAAGTGACAATATCCCCATCTTAAAAATATAATCCCACTTCAAGCACTGAGAATACAATACGGCAACCCTGAAAGAAATTCTTCATGTTCCAGAATATTTTCAGTGGCTTCAGGAAGTTTCTACTGGGGTTTATCTAGAGCTTGATGTATACAGAATTGTGAGTGGTTCTTTCCCTGTCAGTCCAAGTTAAACCATTTAGAAAGCAAACTGAAATAATTTCTATAATGACTGGAGCAAAAATGCAGTGTGAACTATAATACAGAAACATGGAAGTCAGTTCCTAGCTTGCCCCTAGAATAGGTGTAGATATGTCAACCTGACTAAGGTCTATGTAATAGAAGCTGGCTCCTGAAACTCTCTTTAGCACTTTCATACCATATGGCTGATTCAACTGTAGAGGATTTGGCTAGTGTAGCTACCCCAGCAGCACTGTGCCATCAAAAGTTTTATAATATGAACAGGACAGGAACATGTTCTGACAGGCTTCTTCCTGTGAATTGTGCCATTGAAATTCACAGTCCTTTTGAAAGCTAATAAACTTTTCACCTGAGTATGTTTTGGAGAATTAAGCTTGAACCCAACAGTACAATTATGGGCTTACAGGATGGACTGCTAAAAGCTGATAAGGAAAATGAAATTAAAATATTACCAGTGAAACCATATTGTAAAAAACCTGCTGGCTCCACAGACAGCAGAGGGAAGTTGAAATCCAGGCACCTATGATCCCTCCCTTTGGTGCTTTGCTTTTCACTCTGACTGCATTCCAGGGGGCTTGAAGGAAAATCAGAATGTCAATACACTGAAAAAGTGAAAGGGAAAGCTTCTTTATGCAGAGCCAGTATCTCAAATTGAGGCCTTCTGTGAGGCTGGTGGACCACCTTGAAGCGTATGAAAAACCTGCTAATAATTTTCTAGTTATTAACGGGAAAAATACAACTTGAATTAATCCAAGGCTAAAATCAGTCTTACAACAGGCATTACATCTGGTCCTGTGTAGGTCTGTAAATTAAAGGTTGATGGCATCAGAATCTGTACTCCTGGGCTTTCTTGAATTATGAACATGACAGTAGATTCTCAGTGCTGTTCTCAAGAAGTCCTCCCACAGACGCAGGAAAAAACCTGAAGAACAGGTTACCTAGGGACTTGCTGGCCTTGCAAGATGTCACTCCCCAAAAGGTTTCCAGTGCTTGCATACCTGAAGGTATATCTGCATGCCTTCACATACACAGGCTTGCCAATTTATGGTGTTCCCTGGCCGGGAGGACAGGATTTTCCAGAGTATCACAACAAGTTCCACAAGAGCTGGACAGTGAACTGTCCTTTGCATGTTGGTTATATGAACTTATGATTCTATGAATGCATCAAGCTGGAATTACGCAGTGATTGACTGAAGGATTTCTAAATCCTGCGATCTTTACTTAACACATGAGACCTTAAAACTCTCCAGGTAGAGATGAGAGGATGCTCATGCATGATCAAACATCTATGATTTCATTACTGAAGCTAATGAACTGTTACCAAGTGAGGTGAGATGAGGGAGGGATCATGTGTGTGCTTTCAGCTTATCCCATCATGAGGTAGCTTGAATGAGTTGAGGAAGATAAGACTCCAGCTGCCTTCACAAGTAAGTACCTTCAAACTGAGCTGAGTCGGGAACATGCACAAAAGTTACTGCAGCTCAGCTGTGGATGGTATCTTGCTAACCTTATAATAAAGTAATTGCCATAATTCAGGTGCCCTTATCATTAGGTGCTGGTGAGGAGGTTCAAATTATCCTGTACTCAAGTTCAAAGGATTCAAGTTTTTCAGTCACACAAATTCTGAAGGACTTGTAAACAGGTAGGAAATACATTTTCTTTTCCTGTTTTTCTTTTCAACAGAGTGATGATATAGCCAAGATCACAAAGGCTGCTAAAATAATGGAGCGTATGGTGAATCAGAACACATTTGAGGACATTGCAGAAGGTATGGCCCTGTGAGGAGATGCTTCTGACTCAAGCCATAACTTCTGCTGATGAGTGGTCACATCTGTAGTGAGAGGAGAGGGGAGGGGTGGGGAGAGGAGAGAGGAGAGGAGAGGAGAGGAGAGGAGAGGAGAGAGGGGAGGGCTAAAATGAGCAGGGCTAGGAACCTGCTGATTCATAGAAGGCAAACAGGACGGCAGACCACAGGCATTCAAAGGGCATGCCGCATCAACCCTGCTCTGAGCAGTTTGGGGCCAGCAGATTTGCCCTCCCTTCAAGCACTTCAAGCACTTCCCTCCCTCAGCAGGTACTTTCCTCCTGGATGCAGGTGCAGGTGACAGCAGCCAGTGCCAAGCAACTCTGTGCTGGTATTCAGGTGCCACACATGGTGACATACTCAGTCTCAATGTTATTTTGCAGGTTTTTCTATCTCTGCTGAGGTCCCTGCTGAAAGGCCTCATGTAGCTCCAGGAGTGGCCTGAGGTCACTCCTCACTCCAGGCACCTGCTTCTTCTTCGTCCCTTGTCTGGTTTTGGATGATCAGCTTTTTTTTGTGTGAGGACTTGGTGCTTAGTAAAATGCGTTTACAGGACTTGGGTGCTGGTTTGGAGTTGAGATTTAAGAACTGAGATAGTTTTTGTACTAACAATTGCGTTGCGCAGAGGCTGTGAGGATAACAGAGTGTTTTTTTTAAAGCTTCCCTGGCACGGCACTATGCTGATTTATTTCTTATTTATTCACCAGGACCTTTTCCTTGATTTTTTTTATTTTAGATTTTAAATATTTTGAGGATGCCTCAGATGAATATAGAGACCAGCAAGGAACCCTCCTCCCACTCTGGAAGTTCCAGTATGACAAAACCAAGAGACTTGCAGTTACTGCCATCTCCTGGTAAGTCTCTTTATTACAAACTTGCTCTCAGCTGTTCGCAGGGGAGTGGAATAGAATGTCATTTTCCAGCCAGTAAATCAGCCTCATCAGGGGCCCAACTTCAGTGCCTCTATGCAAACGCACATAGCATGGGAAATAAACGAGAGGAGTTAGAAATGTGCGCATGCCTGCAGGGCTATGATCTTATTGGCATCATGGAGACCTGGTGGGATGACTCCTAGGACTGGAGTGTTGGAATGGAAGAATAATGGCTCTTTAGGAAGGACAGAGAGGGTAAACAAAGAGGGGGTGTCACCCTCTATGTCAGTGACCAGCTAGAGTGCATGGAGCTCTGCCTTGGGATGGATGAAGAGCCAACCAAGAGCTTGTGGGTCAGTGTCAAAGGGAGGGCAGGGACAAGTGACATGATAGTGGAGGTCTCCTACAGGCCACCTGACCAGAAAGACCAGATGAGGCCCTCTATAGACAGATAGGAGCAGCCTCATGTTCACAAGCCCTGGTCCTCATGGGAGACTTCAACCACCGTGATATCTGTTGGAGGGACAACACAGCAGGGCATAAGCAAGCCAGGAGGTTCCTGGAATGTGCTGATGATAAATTCCTTCTCAAAGTGATAGAAAAGCCAATGAGGAGAGGTGCTATGCTGAACCTTGTTCTCACCAGCAAAGAAGGGCTGGTGGGGAATGTGGGCAGCCTGGGCCGCAGTGACTGTGAAATGGTGGAGTTCAAGATCCTTAGGGCAGTGAGGAGGGCCCAGCTCCCTGGACTTCAGGAGAGCAGACTTTGGCCTCTTCAGGGATCTGCTTGGTGGCGTCCCGTGGGATAAAGCCCTGGAGGAAAGAAGGGCTCAGGAAAGCTGGTTAATATTCAAGGATCACCTCCTTCAAGCTCAGGAGTGATGCATCCCAACAAAGAGGAAGTCAGGCAAGAACACCAGGAGGCCTGCAAGGATGAACAAGGAACTGCTGGACAAACTCAAACACAAAAATGTAGTCTACAGAGGGTGGAGGCAAGGACAGGAAGCCTGGGAGGAATACAGAGAAATTGTCTGAGCAGCCAGGGATCAGGTTAGGAAAGCTGAAGCCCTGACAGAATTAAGTCTGGCCAGGGATGTCAAGGGCAACAAGGAAAGCTTCTCTAGGTATGTCAGTGATAAAAGGAAGACTAGGGAAAACATGAGTTCTCTCTGGAAGGAAACGGGAGACCTGGTTCCCTAGGATCTGGAGAAGGCTGAGGTACTCGGTGACTTTTTTGCCTCAGTCTTCACTGATGAGGGCCCAAGCCACACTGTCCAAGTCACAGCAGGCAAAGGCAGGGACTGGGTGAATTAAAAACTGCCCACTGTATGAGAAGAGGAGGTTGGAGACCATCTAAGGAACCCAAAGGTGCACAAGTCTGTCAGACCCTGTGAGATGCATCTGTAGGTCCTGAGGGAACTGACGGATGAAGTTGCTAAGCTACTGTCCATGATATTTGAGAAGTTGTGGCAGTCTGGTGAAAGTTCCCACTGACTGGAAGAGGGGAAAGGTAACCCCATTTTTATAAAGGGAAAAAAGGAAGAACAACCTGGGGAACTACAGGCCGGTCAGTCTCCCCTCTGTGCCTGGCAAGATAATGGAGCAGATCCTCCTGGAACCTATGCCAAGGCACGTGGAAAATCGGGAGGTGACTGGTGACAGCCAACAAGCAGTCTGGTGAAAGTTCCCACTGACTGGAAGAGGGGAAAGGTAACCCCATTTTTATAAAGGGAAAAAAGGAAGAACAACCTGGGGAACTACAGGCCGGTCAGTCTCCCCTCTGTGCCTGGCAAGATAATGGAGCAGATCCTCCTGGAACCTATGCCAAGGCACGTGGAAAATCGGGAGGTGACTGGTGACAGCCAACAAGGCTTCACTAAGGGCAAATCATGCCTGACAAATTTGGTGGCCGTCTACGTCGGGGTTACCGCATTGGTGGATAAGGGAAGAACAACTGACATCATCTACCTGGAGTTGTGCGAGGCCTTTGACACTGTCCCGCGTGACATCCTTGTCTCTAAATAG
>NW_010110112.1:32616-42007 GCF_000699245.1 Pterocles gutturalis | reverse complement strand
TATAAGGACCTGGCTGGATGGTGGCACTCAACGAGTTGTGGTCAATGGCTCAATGTCCAAGTGGAGACCGGTGACAAGTGGCGTTCTGCAGGGGTTGGTATTGGGACCGGTGTTGTTTAACATCTTTGTTGGCGACATGGACAGCAGGATCGAGCGCACCCTCAGCAAGTTTTCTGCGTGACACCAAGCTGTGTGGTGTGGTTGACATGCTGGAGGGAAGGGATGCACCCAGAGGGACCTTGACAGACTTGAGAGGTGGGCCTGCACAAACCTCAGGAAGTTGAAGAAGGGCAAGTGCAAAGTCCCGCCCATGGGTTGAGGCAATGCCTAGCAGAAGCACAGGCTGGGAGGAGAATTGGAGTGAGGGCAGCCCTGAAGAGAAGGACTTGGGGGTGCTGGTTGCTGAAGAGTTTTACGTGAGCCGGCAATGTGCGCTTGCAGCCCAGAAAGCCAACTGTGTCCTGGGCCACGTGAGAAGCGTGACCAGCAAGTGGAGGGAGGTGATTCTCCCCCTCTACTCCGCTCTGGTGAGACACCACCTAGAATACTGTGTTGAGCTCTGGGGGACCCCAAGATAAGAAGGGCACGGACCTGCTGGAGCCAGTCCAGAGGAGGGCCACAGAGATGGTCAGAGGGCTGGAGCACCTCCTGTTCAAGAACAAGCTGAGAGAGTGTCATGGGTAACGACCACATGCCACCCCACATGATTGCTCCCTTCCCCTCTCTCACTTTTCCCCCTTCTGATAAGATGGGGGAAAGAATAAAAGAAAGGTGGAACCTTGTGAGTTGAGGTAACGACAGATTTTTAATAATACAACATGAGAAGAAAGAGAATATAATAACAGAACAGGATATATATAGAACGGCACACAATGGAAACACCTCACCACCAAGACGCCTGACCGAAAACCCTCACCCCAATCCTGGCTAACTTCCCCTTATATCTCATGCATGACATCAGCATGGTATGGAATACCCCTTCAGCTATGCCCACCTCCCAGCTTCTGTGAAAATTAACCCTAGCCCATCTGAACCCAGAAGAGAGAGTTGGGGTTGTTCAGCCTGGACAGGAGAAGGCTCTGAGGAGACCTTAATAGCAGCCTTCCTGTACTTAAAGGGGGTCTACAAGAGAGATGGGGAGGCACTCTTTATGAGGGAGAGGAGCGATAGGATGAGAAGTAACGGTTTCAAGCTGAAAGAGGGTAGATTTAGATTATCTATTTGGAAGAAATGTTTTAGTGTGAGGATGGTGAGACACTGGAAGAGGTTGCCCAGGGAAGTTGTGGATGCCCCATGCCTGGAGGTGTTCAAGGTCAGGCTGGATGAAGCTTTGAGCAACCTGGTCTAGAGGAAGGTGTCCATGCCCATGTCAGGGGTGTTGGAACTCTAAGGTTCCTTCCAACCCAAATCTTCTTATGATTCTGTGATTCTTTCATGACTCTCTGTGCTCTTTTTATCCTCTTAAATCTGCTGCTGTGGTCTTCTGATATTTTGGGATTTATTTTTAACGTGCCTTGAGTCTGTAAGAATTACTCATACACAAACTTTACTAGTGCATGTATTCAAAGGGTCAAGCTCTCAAACTGTATGCAGTCCTGGCTCTGATGTTAATATGTGAAACACTATGCATTTCTGTGGAACTATATGGTTAATAATAAAAGCAATCTTATACCCATCTTCTCATTACAGGAATCCAAAGTACAAGGACCTATTTGCGGTGGGATATGGCTCTTGTAAGTAAAAAATGCAAAAGAATAATTGAGAGATTTAAAATATTAAACAGGTGCACTGAGATCAGAACATATATTACTCTGGGGCATGGACTGGATCTCATAGCAAGGACTCACCTAATTTCAAAGCAGTAAATTGAGATTTAACTCAAATTAGGGATTAGGCCGTTACATTCCATGACATAAACATTTAGAAATGCATAGGTGTACCAGTGTTGGCCAGGGCTTCTGGGTTGTGACAGTCCTGACATTCCCTTCGGTCAAGGACTTCTAGAAGCACCACTTAATCCTTTTTATCTTACTTGGTGTGCTCTGATCTCTCTGTTTCTGCCCTTCTAATTGCTGAAAGACCAGATATATTATGTTTTTGACAGAAGCTAATAATGAGAGACTTCTCTAAGTGCTTCCTGTTAGAAGATGCCTCATAGGGTTGTTTCAAAGGGTAAGCTCTCCATTAGAGCACATCAGGCCTGGATGTTGTAAAAAGGCACTTTCCTTGCTACAGTGTCTGGTACTGGACATGGGATAATTTTGAGTAGTTGCTGTGTTACTCCATATTAATCTCTATCCAATATTACTGCTCACAGCTTCAGGAAATGGAAAACAATTCTAACACGTTGATTTTGCTGTGTGCATTACATCTACCTGCTCAGGCTTGGGTTTTGTTTGTTTGTTTGTTTGTTTTACAAGGGAATCCATATCAACAGTGTTGCCTTTCCTCCTGTCCAGTGTCTCTTCTTGCTTACAGACACACTGTATTCTGAATTCTTGTCTTCCCATCTCCACCTTTACTCCTGTGAAGGTGGGATGGTTAATGTCACTGTGAATAAATGGTCTGTCTTCGGTTCTCTCACTCTTCTACTTTCTAGCTCTACCTGAAGTGCTGACTATCATGAACAGCTTCTTAGGGAGGGGACAGCATGCTGGTATCTCCCCCTCATGACCATTGCTTCCCAGGGAAATTCCCAAAGGGAGGAGACCAGCTGTGAGGCAAGTTTTCCTGGGGTCTTTCTTGCCCAGATAGCGTTGGCTCCTCAACGTTATCTTCTCAGCAGACTACTCAGTAAATTTCTCAGATGCCCTGAAAGTGCCTTTGGGACTCGCTACGACTCTACTCTTTTTCATTGTCAGTAGCTGCTGTAGAGCCATGTTGCTGGCATTCTCATTTAGTGAACAGTGATCTTAAAACCTCAACTTTGCATCTGATGTTTGTTGTTAATTAACAAGGGAATACGGATGAACCACTGAAATCCTGAACTATTTTAAGTCTCCAATGTCCTTTCCTCAGAGCTTGTGAAGATCACAGCAGTACCCCACCTGCACCCCTCCAGAGCATCTGCTCCTTGCAAACATGTCCCCCCCAGGTCTTGCCTCTAACTCTGACACAAAGCAGGAAGGGGCTGAGAAAAGAACAGTGTCGCAAAGGCAGCAGAGCCTTCTCCTTGCTGCAAGAAGAAGACAGACTACAGAACAGTCAGACTACAGTCATTAGATTTGTGAGGAGGACTAAGTGTTTTGACCCAATCAGTCTCTTCATTGTCTCTAGCAGGAGAATTGTCTTTCTTCTCTGAGTGTTAGTATTCTATTTATTTAAGTAAAAGCTGACTCTTCTGTAGGGCACTAGTAATTCTCAGTCTGTCTTGAAGTAAAGATCAGTCATGGTGCTTCAGGTAACCAGTGGCTGAGAGATGCAGATAGCATGATTAGGCACTAAAATTTTTAAACCTAATATCTGAACCCTAGGAATTCTTTGTGGAGGACACAGAGTTGGGGATCCTAAGAGAGGGCCTTACCAGCAGCTACATCTTTGCCCACCAGCCATTTCAGTTAATCTATATGTACTTGTAAAATACAGGTGGACATTTTTGCTAGTGTTCTTTGGGCTGAAAAAGTTAGGATCTGTTGTGAATATTCTGAACCACCAAAGCAAGTAGTTTGGTACTTATTTTAAGGGAACACCTTTTTTTCAATGAATGCTGAAGGCTCTCAGCTGTGATAAAATAACTGATAAAATTCATTGTTGAGGAGTATAGTGGTTGTGGGATAAAAAGCTCAACACTGGGCTCCAAGGAGATTTCTGTTATTCAGGAAAGTGATCTTGAAGTCATTCAAGTACATGTTTCTTTTTCAAACACTTGATAAAGCTCAGCAATAGTCAAAAAGGCAAACCAAAATTTTATGGGAATTACTATTAAATAAAAATAAAACAAAGCTTCTGGATACAGTGGAAATAAAATAGAAAACTACACATAAAGCAGCAGCACAAACAACAATAGAAAACTAAAAAGAGAACAAAATGATTCATAATAAACTGATATCTTGATTACTGCATACAGTTCTGGATGTGAACTCCAAAGAAGAACTAGGTGTTAGGCTGTGGAAGGATTGGAAAAGGTCCAGAAAAGGGCAGTAAGGATGAACAGAAATATATATCATAGAATCATAGAATGGTTAGGGTTGGAAGGGACATTAGAGATCATTGAGTTCCAACACCCCTGACATGGGCTTGGATACCTTCCTCTAGACCAGGTTGCTCAAAGCTTCATCCAGCCTGACCTTGAACACCTCCAGGCATGGGGCATCCACAACTTCTCTGAGCAACCTCTTCCAGTGTCTCACCATCCTCACACTAAAACATTTCTTCCAAATAGGTAATCTAAATCTACCCTCTTTCAGCTTGAAACCGTTACTTCTCATCCTGTCGCTCCTCTCCCTCATAAAGAGTGCCTCCCCATCTCTCTTGTAGACCCCCTTTAAGTACAGGAAGGCTGCTATTAAGGTCTCCTCAGAGCCTTCTCCTGTCCAGGCTGAACAACCCCAACTCTCTCAGCCTGTCCTTGTACGGGGGGTGCTCCAGCCCTCTGATCATCTTTGTTGCCCTCCTCTGGACTTGCTCTAACAGATCCATGTCCTTCCTGTGCTGGAATAATGCATATAATGACTTCTGTATCAGAGAGAATTAACAGACTAGGACTCTTATAGAAGACAAGGGAGAGGGACTTGTTGTGGGTCTGTAGAATCCTAAGTGGAATAGAGAAAGTGAAAGGAGGTCAAATGTTCATTATTGCCCATAACAAAAGAACGAACAAGACTTTATGAAATTACTGAGCAGCAGGACTAAGACAAATTTAAAACAGCATAACATGATGAATGATGAAATTGTGGAACTTTTCTTCCTTCCTTTGTGATCTGGAGGACTAAGATACAAATGGGTTCAAAAACATTATATAAATTCGTGGAGAGCTAGTTTGGCATTGGAAGGACAAATCATCTGATTCCGTAAATTTGTAACTCTGAGTTGCTGTAAGCCCTGAGTATGTACAAGGGGATAGAACTATATTTGCTGATGTGCTTACATTGTTTAAGCAGTTTCTACTCAGTACTCTTAGGAGATGACATACTTGGCTACAGGGACCTTTGGTGTGGTCCCAAATAGTCATTCCCATGTATTTCTCTGTGCTCTGACAAGGAAACTGGATGGGTTGTCTTCAGTTATACTAGTAAGGATTGTATTCTACTTTCAATATTGCAACATTTCATTTTCCTCTTAAAATGACACTTTTCTCTTGAAATTCGTTCCATCTGAGCCCTGGTAATGTTAGTTTGCTAAGAAGCCTGAATTGGCCTGACAGTCTTTCTAGTTCAGCAGACTGCAGCTATTCTAAAGAGCAGATTAGGATCAGCCTTTGCAAAAGAAAGCATGGTGAGAAGTGCTCAGGATAATCCTTGCCTTGTACAGCATAGCAAAATCTTATTGTGCTCACAGCCCCTGTGCTCAGAGTGTGTACTAATCGGGCAGTGCCTTCCCACTGCCCTGCCCCTTATATGCAGGAAGACAGATACAAGCTCAAGTGATAACCTCCCCGCTTAGCCTGTTCAGACAGTTGTTCTAACTTGTTACACTAAGCAAGACCGTGATGTGTGCTTTCTGGGTTGTGTAGAAGTGTGTGCTGATTGTGGTGCGTTGTGCCAAGGGCAATACATAGATGGAGAGCAAGGTAACCCTTCAGTCAATGGCTTGCCATCTAAGGGGGCAAGAGATCCAGAAGACTTCTTATCCCATTTTTATAGCACATGCAGAGGGCATAGTTCTTGTCAGCCAGCTGTAGCCAGCTAACAGCTACAAGCCGATTCTCTGCCCTAAGCTTCCACTTCAGTCAGCGGTGAGAGACCAGCACATCCAAGGTCATCCATCCTGCCATAAGCGTGGTGTCCAAGAGAGGAGCAAAGTAGCCCTCTGAAAATAGTGGTCTCTCCACATGGACTGTAGAGTGAACCTAGGCAGAGCACCTACCCTAGATGCCTATCTCTTAGGTGGCTACAGTGAGGCAAACTGAATCCCGGCCAGAGAAAATAACCCTGGAGCCACACAGGAGCTGGGGTAGAGCCAGGAACAGAACCCAGATCTTTGGGTCTGCAGTGACATCACCAGTCTTTTGTGCAGCATGTATTTAGGATCACTGCCAAGATAAAAGCAACCCATTTGTCCTACTGCCCAAAGTATACTTTTTGAAACAAAAGAGCTCTTGTTTACTGTGGGTCTATTTCACTCCATCGTGGTGAGTTCTTTACAAAGAGACCCTTAGCCTTTTCCTTGCTTTTGTATCCCATTTCTGGAGTTTTCACAAGTGATTTATTTGGATAGGGTTCCCAATGCTAATGGTGTTTCTTTGGCATGAGACAGTCTCTTCTGAACAAGGAAACATTGTCATTGTAATTTGCAATTCAGGATCTATGCTGCTTAGCTGGAATTAATTTTTATTCCCATCAGGAGGAGCTGTCTTTCTGTTTTTGTTTTTGCATAAATGAGATTGCAGGGTTCCTGGCTAGACTGACAGCCTGCAGTGCAGGATTCGAAGAGGCTGTGATGGGTGTTGGGCTTGTGCTCTGCCTTGCTGATGGGAGCACCATGAACAGAGGCTCAGGTCTTAGCAATCACTTCAGTTCACGTTCCAGAAGCAAGTGTGCCTCTGACAGCCTTCAGAGATGTCTTTTTATGTGCAGCTCTATCTGTCAGCACATGAGGTGAGTAGGCAAAAGCAGTATCTGTATGGCCAATGTATTTTATCCTACTGTTTCTTTGCACTCAGTGGATGTAACTTGCCAGTCACGAGGATGGGTGAGGAGCATGGACTCACATCCAAAGCACTGGCAATCTGAGGTATCTAGCAGAGCTATCTACTCAGTTCTTCACAGTGCTGGGTCTGAAATAGGGCCTTATGTAGACAGAAGTAGACCATGTAAAGATGCCTATACTGCTCTATCTTTCTTGTGTAAAATCAGCATGAGCAATGCTAGTACATGGTCCTTATCCTGGTGTGACTGCATCCAAAGTAAGTGTTGTTATGAGTCTGTGACTCAGCTAAATTGGTGCAAAATCTGGGCCAGAGCTTTCACAGAGATGAACTGCTGTTTAATAGATGTCCTGAGGCTCCGTGGTGCTAAGGAGTCATGGTTGAATGAGACGACAGGCCAGCTCTTGTTGCACTCTCTTAAAATGTAGTGTCAGGTAAACACAGGGAGACTGGCTGTACTTACTGGGCAGCCTTGTATTTTCCTATTTCTCAAATGAACTGCACAATGAGTCTTTTATTTATGGCCCTCCACTGATTGAGGCTGATGGATGGTCCTTGCAATAAGGATATTCCTGCATGGGACACACTCACATTGCTTCAGAGGAAGCGGGGAGAGGACAAAATGAGCCAAATGGCTTTAACAGCAAGGTACTGCAGCTTCCTGCACACCTCTTCTGCTTTGTAGGCATTACTTGCTCTGCTGGAGGTCTCATCTGTCAACAGTTCTGCCACTCTTCAAGTCAATTGAATATATTTGTCCTCAGTGCTCCATGAACACTTAGCACTAAAGGATGAAGTACAGCTCCTCAAGAAGCTAGCTCCTCAGTAACACTGAGAAACGTTCTCTCCAGGAAAAGTAGTAAAGACAAGATAGCAAGAGGAATGTTAAGTAAGATTGGCATGGTCAATGAACATGCTTCTCTTACCTTGCAGACAGCTTCTTGGCTGGGATTTGATCATGCACAGACAACTGAAAGGAGGATTCATTGCTATATACCATAACTGGTGATGCGCATTTGCAGAATCAGGCATTTAAATTAGAGAGTGGAATAAAGAAAATGACAGGTAACAAAACTAGCTCCCTTCTAGAGGGGAAAAGTCATCCTGCAGGAACTGAGAGAGTATGTTTGGAGGTATGCCATTTTCCTTTCCCTCTTTTTGTGCAAGAAGCTTGGGCCCCCTCTGTCTAGAGAGCAAACAGTGGAAAAAAATAGTAGTAGAGAATTCCCAATCCACTATTCACTCAAAAGATTTAATGAAAATTAAAATCAGCTCCGTATTACAGACAACTTAGGTTCATACACTGACTGTTCCAACCCCCAAAGATTGCTTCTAGGCCAAACACTTTGTTTTCTAGCAAAATATTTTTCTGCGAAATACGAATTTGAGAGGCACAAGTAAGGAATCATAGAATCATAAAAAGGTTTGGGAAGGAACTTATTGTATCACCGCAGAATTGTGCCCTGCGCTGCCAAGTACCTTCTCTTCAGCCATGGACAGTCTGTTAATAAAGATAAACTTGCAGAAAATGCAAATCTAGGAGCTGGATTAGGTATCAGGAACATATTCTCTCCTGGTTCTGATAGGAAAGCAATCAAAACATTGAAGCATAAGCTGTGATTGTAACTTTCCTGAGGCAAGGTCTGAGCATGGGAAGGACAATCTTCTTGGAGTCAAGAAAGAGAGCAATGGACAACAGGGCTGGATCCCATTCTACCTTCATATTCTGGAGGGAGGAATTTTCTTAAAAGCTGGGTCAAAGCATGTCTTTTACAATGATGCACAGTTTTCTTGTCAAAATTCCATTTCGGACTCCTTTACCTCTGTACTATACTGTTCCAACTTTGAATTGATCTGCCCCCTGGTAAGTGGTATCCTATTTCAAGGCTGAATTTCTCTAACTTAAATCTTCAGCCATTGAAACTCATTATTCTCTTGGCAGTAAGCTTAAAAATCCTTTCCAGCAAGTCCCTTCTTCATACGTGGTATAAGTGCCCATATGCATTGATGAAGACATCTATCATTTTTTTCTTCTTTAGGCTGAGCTGATCAAACAACACTCAGAATTTGTTTTCCATCTGCTATGCTATTTCAGTGAACTTTTTCTAACCTTTCTCCAGCATACCCACATTCTTCTTGAGTGCAAATGCCATAACCACGCGTGCTCACCTAGTTTCTCTCTTAGGCATGCCATCCACTGTTGTGTCATCTTCAGGCTCTCTCAGCAAACATTTTGTATCATTATGTAGATCAAACTAAAAATATTAACCAGTGCTCGACTAAGAACTGATGCCTGGGAATCTGCCCCGGAAACTGTCTCTGTTCAGTTCTGTTTCTGTTTACAGCTCTACTTTAGGCTCTGGCATTGAACCAGTTTTTAATCCAGCTAGTATGTGCTCTGATAATCCCATGTCATTTAAGTTTTTAAATCAAATATTATGATGTCCTTAACTGACATGCCAAAGGAATACACACATATATTCTTGTTAGCACAGTTATTTCATCAGTTATCTTGACAAGAAGGATGGCAGCTTTGACAAGACATATACCCCGTCCAAAGGTCTGGGAATCTAAGAATTAGGGGAG
>NW_010110112.1:0-32585 GCF_000699245.1 Pterocles gutturalis | reverse complement strand
CAGGACTGGGGTCCTCATAGTGAAGGAATGTCACTACATCCATGTAAGTTCTCTAATCATTAATTCATCTTAACTATTTGTTAGAAGCTGTAATGCCTTATCTGACCTTTAAATATAGATAAATCCTTCAAGTTTTCTATGAGATCTTAGTTAAATTATGGAAATAAAACTTACAGACCCCAGCTCTCTGAAACTCACAGATACATTAGAAAGTTATAAAAAATAGAAATGAAAAGGATTTCAAAAATATACTAGTCCATCTCTATGCGAGGTAGTACTTTGTTTAAAACATGGGTTTGAGGACTAAACTTAGTCCACTTGATAAAGATTGCATGCATTGTAATTCCTGGCACAGTTGAGAGCAAAGCCCTGTGGATGGTAGGCAATCCTTGTGACAGGGACAGAAGTCTATATTTGAGAAGGAGAACCCTAAAAGCCTGAAAACTCTGGTTTAACAGTATAGGCTGTGGGCTTAAGGAGAATCAGTGTTAGAAATTATACCAGGTGTTTGTGGGTAATTTTTTTCTCTGCAGTGGTAGATTTAAAGGTTGTGATACAGCACATGGAAGATAGTCTGGACTGGATTTACATAACAAGCTGCTATTAAATTTGGTATTTTCTGATAAGTGACTGAAGAGCTTTAAGTAAAAGCACTAAGTGGATTGAATACTGCCTGCAAATTCAGATCTCTGAACCGGCTCAAAGAAAGTCTCTTCCGGGTGGCTTTGGAGATGTTTATGTATTTAAATTTTATTCCCAGAACAGGCGGAGAAGACTCCTTGGAGCAGAGATCCCTGCTAATCTTTCTCTAAGATACATGAGTTTATTTTTATCTAGGGAACAGAGACTGAAGCCCTTGTCAGAGAGAGAAAAGCATTTTAGATTGCTTAGATGAAATTTCTTGCCATGTATAAGCCTTTTGGGATCCCACAGTAAAGCTACTGAAATTTTCTGAGCGCAGTACCACAAAAGACTGAGAGAGATTCATGCGTCCCACACACCTCAAAGAGAAGTTCATATTGCAGTCTGGATTCAGTTTGCTATTTGGCCTATATTTGTATCAAGCACTAAAAGGCTATAACGGATCCCAGTTTTGGGAAGATGTCGTTGTGTCTGTTCAGAGGCATGTCCCCAGCACTGATCTGAACTTGATAAAATAAAATACGTCTTCAGTGGTAGAAGACCCAAGAGGTTCACTGTGATTTTTTGGTAACGGGTTTGAGAACTGCTTTGCACCAGCATGGTGGCTGACTATTTTCTTTTAGCTTTGAATGTATTGTTTAGTGTTGTTTTGGATATTTGTACTGTAAGTTGAAAGACTGTGACCTTTTGCGAATGCTGGTCATGCCAGTTTTTAATGGTAGTTGATGCAATAGTTAGTGATACCTAACTATCAGTAGTGAATTTATGCTAAGAAAAAAAAAAGACAATCACAGAATTAAAACATAATGGTTACTTAGTTGCCAGTGATTTTAACTTATTATATTTGTTATATCAGGCAGACTGAAGCCCCACTAACCAATATGCAAAGTTTCTACTGTAAGGGAATATTAGAATACAGAAAACAAGCATCAACAATATAAACACAGAGAAAAAAGTAAAAGAGACTATGTAAGTCGTATTTGTGAATTGTTGAAGAACATTTGTACAGACACCAAGTACCCTCTCAGGATAAAAGGAAGATCCTGGAGGACATGCACTTGTTCTGTATTAATTTGTGAGTGGTGTTTGTGCTATGTGACTTTTTAATAGCTGTAAGGAGTCTTCCACGACTGCATTGTATTAATTAAAAGGGGCTGCTGTGGGAAGAAAAAGCAGGAAAGAAAATGTAGTGACCAGATGCCTCTGAGGCAAGCACATCAAAAGTCATGAATAACTAGGTCTAGTGCTAATCTGTGTTTTCATCCATGAAGAATAAATAAACAGAAAATGTCTGCTGATAAAATGTTTTGATGAGACAAATATGTGGGAGGTGGTAAGATATGGAACAATCAGATCAAAGAGTGATTTGGATCCCTTTGTAGCTGAGTTACAAGGCATCACTCTGCGTTACAGTATCCAAGCATACATTCAAAGAAATTCAAGCCATGCAGCCATATAGGGGGGAGCCCTATCTTGAGGTGCAATGATTTTTAAAAAAGTTTCAGAACTGCAGTCATGAACCCCCAACGCTGTACTGCATTAGAGATCCTTGGCTCTATAGTGCAGGGGATTTGCAAAGAATCTGAGAGGCTAAACCAGCCTTTTTTGTTTAGCTCTGGAATGACCACCATGGAAAGGCATTCTTACTACTGGTGACATGCCATGGAGAAGGATGATAAATTACGAAGGGATCAAAAAAGGAATGAAAGAATGATCTAAGAGCAGGATGACTTGAAAGCAAATTCAAGGAATTCATTTTGTTCAGATTTTCAAATAAAAGCTTATTAGGTAGTTGGATTGCAGTCTGTTAACTCCCTGTTTTGGGAAGGCAGATTATGTAGCAAAGGGCTCTTTAATCTCCCAGACAAATGATGTAACAAGATCAAATAAAAACTGGAGCTACATGAATTCAGGCCAAAGTGTAGCTTTTTAATAGCAGATGGGTAATTGAGAACAATTAATTTTGGCATGTGGTAAATTCCCAACCTCTGGAAATTTTAAAATGGGGAAATGTGAAAGATGTGATGTGTGCCTCTAAATTTTGGTCTGGTGCAGCCATGACTTTGTGATTTAAAACAAGATTTAGTGTAGAAAAATCTCATGTCCTTCATACCTTATATTCTTCAGGTGTCTGATTTATTCACTCTTCTAACCTTTTTAGAGGCTGTTCTCTGCACTGTCTTGTGTTGGAGGCTTTAAAGTTCATTTGCAAAACAGCTGTATCCTCCTCCATGGTCTGACAGTCTTTGAAAAACCTCCCTAGTGGAATCAGTGTTAGAAATTTAAGCCATCATACATCCAGTTTATTGAGATAACTAATTGTGGTCAATTAAACATAATTACACTGTAAATTACAACACTTTAAAATCTCTTTTCCAAATACCAAATATCTCTTACCACACATACAGGCTCTGGGAGTGTAAAATTTACAGTACCTATTATACTGTCAACTGTGTTAGTAAATATAACCTAATAAGTATAATACATTAAGTGAATCATATGAAAGATTAATTGCAGTTGGTGATTTAATTACTGATTTGTAATTTAAATTCTGTCAGCTTTCCCTAATTTTTCCTAGCCTTAACCTTTTAATTCATCTAATTTTAAGTTAGCTCGTAACATCATCTTTTGCTGTAGTATCTTGTTAAGCATGAAATAGTAAAGAGCTCTGTTGATGTGTTTGAGGAAAAAGATGTTATAGATTTTATAGAGCCTGGGGATTAAAGGACCTGCTCCACCATCCTGTTGTGTCTCCAGTGCATTTCAAGCCATTAACTTCCATCCACTTACCCCTCTGCCTAGCCCAGTTACCTTGATTAGTGCATTTTTTTTTCATCCACAGGACACTGAACATTTGTGTGCTGTACAGTCTTACCTGTTTCATAAAGGCAGTCTGATGCCTTCCCTTTCTTAGCTTTGTCCCTTAGCTCCATTTAAGTTACTGTAGGAATTCTTTTTTTTAGCATTTGCACAACAGAAACCAAGCAGAGATGGGTTAACTCTTTTTGTTATTGATGTCAAGGTGATGGTATCATAATGCAAATCTGCCAAAAGACTTTCCACCTGTCTATACCGAGAGACCCCTGGACTCAGCAGGAGAAGGTGATCAAGGGATATTATACAGGCGAAACATCTCTACACACTCTCTCTTAAAAGCATCAGTTTATGCTTTATTTTAAAGATTCATTTTCTGAAACACAGGTGTTCTCATGCCCATGTTCTATAAGTTAAACACTATTTGTTTGGTTTTGTATTTCCCATTCCCTCCAAATACTAAGGTTACATTATTATCATAGCTTGACTTTTCCATAGCAAAAGTCCTGGAATCAAGTCTGTTTCTCACACTCTAGTCCAAGTAGCAAATTGTTGTCAGGGCCCTGAGGGCAGTAGGAGGTTCTAGTGGTCCTGACCACCCTCACCAGCATCAGTTCTCAAGAGCTGTGGCATGAGCCCTGGATGCCAAGCCTGCTGCGCCGCTGGCTGCATTATCGTGCTTGGGTATCAGCTCCCCATCTCTTAGGGAGCAGACAGTGATTCCTGCAACCAAACCCGATGCATATTCTGTTTCCCTGGATAACCCAATGTTTAGGTAGATAAACAGCAGAGTAAAATCTGGATAAAATACAAGCCAACATTATTTAGCCATAACGTATTTACTTATGCCAGATACTTAATAGTTTTTCCATATTAACTTGTGCTTTAAAGGACTTGGTTTTCTTCTGCTTGTTTTATTTTTCATTGCTAGGACACTGATATGGTCTACAAAGGAGATTTCCTAATCTGAGTGATCTGAGTTCTATCTGAGAGATGCCAGTAGAAAGACTGAAGATCTGGCCTTGATTTAAATCTTTGCATTAGGACTTTTAGGATAAGGTTCACTAACATTGGTAGATTCACAAAGGATAGGAATTTTGTAAAATCCTTTTGCCTGGCAGTAATCCAGATTTATATGGCACTTTCTTCAGAGGAATTCTAGAGCCTCCATGCAAGGGAAGATTAAATGAATTTATTTGTTTAGCCTCCATAGCTCTCCGTAAGTATATCAGGGCTGACAAATGCCAAGGAGGCATAAGAGCTGTCTAAGGCTAGTGCAGGCACATATATTAGTTTAAGGCAGAGTTTGGTATGCTATGGATTTGCTCTGGTTGCAGAAAGATCTGAGAGGTCTTTCTATTTCCTCTGTTCCTCAGATGCAACCGTGGTTGTGAAATGATCCACACAGATAAGGAATAGCGCTGACTCCGTAAGTTTTATCACCTAATGCATAGTTTACTGTGGTTAATCATCTCAGTACTATTAAAGCTCAAAAGTTTTAAAATCCTTGGTAAGAAGATAGAGCTATTGTTAATGTTGCAAGACTATAAGAATGCAGGCTCTGCAGTGAAGTGTTGCTGTTGAAAAATAAAAACCATTTGTATGGAAATCTTATGATTTTTTTAAAGTTAACTGTTGTAGGATTAGATATGTTCGGCTGGTCTGTATTTTTCAGTTGCATTCAGAGTCTTTCAAGTTAAGGAGGCACTTTAATGGTGAATCCCTGCATGGAGTCTGTAATTTGTCAAGCAGTTCCCTGTGAGTAAAAGAGGGGGATTTTGTGTGTTGAGGGGGTTGTAGTAGAAAGCATCCTCGTTTCTATTCTGTAATGTGGAAGATGCTGCATGAATTCTTAATGAGCATGTTGCTGTGTGTCTAAGATGTAGTGGATATACCAGCTTGAAATAAGTTTTTGTGTCTTTTGGCTCTAGTGCTTAAGTACCCTCAAATATGCTGCTCCAATCACTTAGTTTGGATTAGATTACTTTATATTGCGACAATACTTTTGTGTCTGTGCACTGAGATTAAATTATCTGTCTCCTCTAACTCAGATGGGGAAAAGATAAATCACTATATGTGAGGTGTGCAGAGCTCACGATCAGACCTTCTGTACAGATATTATTAGCAGTGGTGTGACTGTCGACACCACACTAGCCAGATGGGCTAGTTATTAACCCAACTTCCACTTTCATTGCTTTATTTCTGAACTTAGTTACTCCCACACCAAAATGCTGCGTGCACTGTAGAAGAATCAATGCAAAGAATTTAGGTTATACTGCTGTATGAAACAGCATGAGCAGTGTGCATGCCAGTTAAACCTTGGAGTCACATTATAGTACAGAAAACTATCAACATTAACACATAGCATAAAGCATGCAAAATTTCCTCTGTGTAACTTCTTTCTGTGACTTTGTCTGCCCCTTGCTACACTGCATGCCATAGTCACCCTTAAAGGCCACATATGTAAATAATTTTTGTTACAAACCTCTCTAGGCAAAATATCTCTCTGTTTGTATGTAGTAGCTTAAAAAGTATATTGACTAATAGTTGTTTCTTTTGATAGGAGCCCTTAAAGTGAAATAAACTAGATTACTAAAGCAGTCTGTCAGATGGAATTTATGGAAACAGGGAGTAATGGAATATATGTGACTTTGTCTATGATAAAAATATTGTATTTAAAATTGTTTTGGATGCAACGTAAGGATTTATGATGTCTTCAGCAGAAAGCTATTTGACATATATAAGTGAGAAAACAGGAAGAACTAGAAGTAGAAAAGGTAACACAAATGAGCTTTGGCAGTTCATGTTTCAGGGAATACAATAGGAAATGATTGGTAAGTCGTGGGTCTGGTCCAGCTTTGCTAGTTTGATGCTCCTTGCTGTTCATTTTCTTCCTGTAAAGCATTTCAGTTTATCTGTAATGATTAGATTGCTGTTGTGGCTGAACTGATTTTGATTTTTTTAGTGTAACTTTTGAAATTGGATTCCCCCTGAGAAGAATTAATTAAGTTTTGCAATTTTTGGACTACATTTTCAGATTTGCAAAAGGGTTTTCAAGATTTCCAACGAAACCCAAGCCCCACTAGGATCTCCCATATTTTAAAAGCATCAGAGCATAGCTTCTTCCTATATGCCTTTTGTACTGCAGGATCTCTGACAGCCTCTAATCCTTCCAGATTTTATACACACCCTGCTCTGAAAATCGCAATTTCCTTTTCTTCTTTGAAACAAATTCTTACCATTTCTTGCATATGGTATTACAGCTGACAGTATGTAGTCCCAGCCTGAATACTAAGACTGTAATGCTGTTTCTTGAGTTGTACTACAGTGTATAAATGAATTCAACTTGACTCTCAAGATAGGTGCCAAATCTCAATTAATTCACAAATGACAGTCAATTGGGACCATGTTCTATGTTGACCACTAGCTGATTCACATTTTAACAAGCTATTGTTTTCCCAATTTGAGTTCTATTTTTTCTCGAATCATCAGTTTTCTCTGAGCCTCACTGGGTGCCATTTACACTATTAATCATGCACTTTTTCTTTTACTTAACACATGTATTTACATAACTGCAGAATTAGTTAACACCTGACACCCTTTGCCACAGTGTTTGTTAAGTCTCCAAACCTGAAATTCAGAAGTAAAAGAACAGAGGCTGGACTGGAAACCAGACGCAGGATTTTCCACTTCAGCCAGGTGGGCAAGCAAGGACACATTCTTCCTGGAGGAGAGTCTCCTTTCCTGTGGCCATGCAGCCTTATAGCAGAAGGGACGTTTTAATTCCTAGTGTGGATGTGCGTTCAGAGGGCCTTGAAGATCATCACAGACTGCCTGTATCTCTGTCTTTGGAGAGAGACTCCTGCAGGGGAACACCTCCCCAAAAAACAGTTTTGTTGAATTAAGACATCCACAGAGAAACATGCTTGGGTTAATGACTGGTCTTGTATTTTGTTCCTTTTTGGGAGATTTTCAAAGGACACTGAGTACCAAGGAAGTAGGGCTCATTTGCACCCCAAGCCTTGTCCCCTATTATGATTGGCAAATAGAGATCTGAGGGTGTGCACAAAGGCTCTGAGGATGCTCCTGCACCCCTCCCTTTTGTGTGCTATGTAGAGATGGAGCTGAACAGAACACCCTGGAAGCTATGTCAGCTCCTGTCAATCAGCTGTTTACAGACTGGATGTGTGGGAACACTGGCTTTGTATGGGCTGAGCCACTGGTGAAGGCATTTGGTGTAGTACCACATGTGGTAATGTTGCCTGGCATCACCTCTAAACTATAAATATCCCTATTGGATAGTGGCACATTATTAATTCTTACATGTTTTCATGCTAATTTTTCTTGCTTTTTCTAATCAAATATTTACAAACAATCCCACTGTGCTCTCTGGCATCATGATGTGGTTCTCTGAAGGAAACCATTAATTTTCTGCTGTACAACATCAGCTGATTAGATGCTTTGTGGAGGAAGAACTGATATGAAAGCACAGAAGTGAAAACAGCAATATTCCTGCCAAGCACTGTAGCCTGTTGCTACATGTTGTTTTCCTTCATCGTCTGGTTTTATTAATTTGTCTGAAGTGGTATTAGTGAGTGAATCTTACCAGAGAACTACACATACTGTGAATCAGCTCTCAGGAGCACAGAAGCTTGCTTCCTTGTGTCTTCTTGCTATTACCCCTGCTCCCAACACCAGAGGTCAGCTTTGTACCGATCATTTGAAGCCCTTTCTGTTCCAGCTATGACACCTAGCCATTACAAAACATAAAGAAACCAAGGAGAAGATCCGACCCTCCTCCAGGCCAAACATGGCTTGCAAGTAGGGTTAAGGTAGAGCTATTGATGGGTCGGATGACCTCTACTGCACTTCTCCCAGAGCAGATAATTTCTAGTTGCCCTTGCCTTCCAGCCTGGTGCTGCAGTTATCCGTTTGTTGTTTAGACTGCCTTCGGGGCTAATGGATTGAGGGCTCCTCCACGATGACCTAGAATTGCAGAGAGGGCAGGATCTCTGCCTGCCTGATTTAGTTATTTAAGTGGTATCCATTGCCATGGTTTCCGACTTCCTTTTTGCCTTGACTGTCTCTGTCTCCCCAGATGAGATTACACAATGCTGCTTCCATTCTTACAGATGAAAAAGCTAAGCCAAGGTACCCACAGAAGACAGGATTTATCTAGAGCTGCAGTCATCTCAGATCCCATAGGGCAGTCCTAGAAACAAAAGGCTCTGTTCCAGCAGTTCCCATAGAGGTGCAGTGACTCTAGAGGCATTTTTTTCAGAGAGGTTATTCAACCTGGAATGCTGCTTCTCCAGGCTTGTGCCATCACTCCATGATTCTGTTTTGGAGAGCCCCTAAACTTGTCCCGGACATCCCCTGCTCCTGCAAAGAGCTTGAAGCTTGATAAGTCAGCTGCCTGTCTTTGCTGGCAGGTATCCAGTCAGAGAGCTGGGTCACCGGGCAGCTTTAAAGACCTGGTCCTCCTTAGATTTAATTTAAGAACAGTTAATTATATAGATTGAGTGTTACATGCATGCAGTATCACCATCAGTACCCTAAGATCATGGTGCCATTTAAAATGGTTGGGTTTTCAGCCAGATCAGTGAGCACAAGGTCACTGGGGTTAGAACACAGAGGAGGGAAGAAAAAATGTCAGAAGGAAAGAGAGATGAGCATTTTTAGCAGCAGCCCATGGTTGGATTGTTTTGTATCAGTTGTCAAACTGGACTTGAAAATTTTCTGCTGTCTTGATGTACGCTCTGAGAAAGAAAACTTCCAGCTAAATCTGGAAGAGCAGTTGCAGAAGCATGTCTTAGGAGGTCTGACAGGGAATGCTGCATGCATTCATGTACTAGAGAGCAGCAGGAGGAAGGAGGTGCTACTTTCATGTATGATGTTGATGAGTCCTTTACTGAATGTTGTATCCAGTTATTAACAGTTCAGTCTTCAAAATGGATGTTAAAATTGAAAAAAGTTCAGTGGCGAGCCACAATATGACTTAATGTTTGGAAACTCTGCGTTACAGTGAAATACTTAAACAGATCAACTTAGCTTATTAAGGAGAAGTTTAAGTAGTGATTTGATTACTGTCTGTTAGCTATTTGAAGGGAAATGAAGGAGATATCTTACAGAATAGACCTCTTTCATCTTACTTTTTCATCTAGGACACAATCTAGGAACTGGAAGTAGAATTCAGGATCTCAGAAAGTGGGAAAAAAATGAATTTTTAATGGTGGAAGTAATTAAGCATAGGAACAAATACAGTATTTATTAATCACAATGATCTCCTTTGGCCTTAGAAATTATTAATCTGTGTAGGGCTCATTCCATCATTAACTCTAGGAATATGGAAGTTACTTTGTAAGCTCCTGGAGTTAGATAGCTTGTTATTCCTAGGGCAGAACGGTACAAAGTAATTGTATAAGGCCCCATTAAAGACTTTTTCTTCAAAGACTTTTTTCTTCTGTCTTTTGTTCTGGAGATGAATTAGCATAATTTTTCAATAGAGCGGATCAGTAAAAACCTGAAGGAAATCTATCTAATTTAATGTTTTCATTAGTGTTGAAACTTGTGAGATGTCAAAACTCTTGTTAGCTTACCTTTGGCTTTTTGCTGGTGCAAAATAAAACCACATATTCTTCAGTAGAACATTTTTCTCTGCTGATCCCCACTTTCGGAACTCAATCATAGTTTTCAATTCTCCACTTCATGGTTGGTAATATTTGTGAGGCTGCCAAACTGTCAGAATATACCCAAGAATATCTGGATGTTAACCTCCACTGACTCATATTATAGGCCACATCAGGTTAAGATTTTATCAGGAACACATTAAAAATTCTGGCCATTGGAGAATAAGTGCAGATGAGTTTTCAGTTTTCAGAAGCTTCTAACACCAGAACAGCATAAAAACCTCTGCATGTTATGTGGTGGGATTTTTAGTATGTTGGTTGTTTTTTTTAAAAAATTATTCTGAGTGCTGCATGTTTTGTTGTCAAGATATCACTTTGCTGTAATATGTGCGAGAGAGGATAAAAGTGAGTTTTAGGATATTGTGCGATGAAGTCAACTAGAGAAGGCAGGAAAAAAATATTCAGGGTGCTTAAATCTTTGCATCAGTGAGGAATCTAAGCAGTGAATCATAACTAGGTTAGACTCGTGTCTTCAGCAACTTCTCTATGGTTCTTTTGTCCTAGCTATAAGATAAGGAGAGTACATATTTCCTGTGTGAAGAACTTGAGGCTCACACTGTGTGTAGGACCAGGTAGTCAGGCATCCTTAATTTTTCAGCATTGTTGTCATGGCTTTAGATCACTGATAAATTTCAGCAAGTGACTGCTCTTGGAAAGAGTCTCACCTGCCATAAAAGAAAGGCAGAAGTTATTGCTCCAAGAGCTATTGTCAACTCATTCAGCCCTGAGTTATTCTCATCAGATTCTTCCAGATATAAGAGAGCTGACTGGGATTCATTGGCATTCTCCAGTTGTTCCCATCAAATGTTGCCTGATGAAGTGGTTTCCAGCACTGCGAAAATGATCTTCATAGAGGAACAGTTGTATCAGCTTTTTTATTGTTTGGTGAGTTCTTAAAAGAGAAGCCAGCTCAGCAGATTCTCAAAATACTGATACTGTGGATACCAGATTGTGGATGCCAACAATTTTGAAGTTTGGAGACATTTGGCTTAGCCTTCTTGGGCACCCTTGGTGCTGTATGACTGTATCTTTGTGTCCAAGCTGTAAGACTGTGCTCAGAAGAACAGGATCACACCAGCAAAACACTGGGAGCTGGTTTTCACATTGTGACATGGTATTTTGTCTCTGAAGTGTCTGAGTGTTTTGCTGTGTTCAGTTTCTCAGGCAGTTTAGCTTTATCTTGTCCAGGGCCAGTTGCAACCCCTTCATGTACAGGTGAGGTGGCCGGGTGCACTCTCTTCCTCACCTTGGCTCACAGAGGATAGGAGAGTGATGGTCTGGAGCAGCACATACTTTATAGATGGTATGCAGTCCCAGGCTTCTACCTCTGCTGCAGAGATGCTGGAGGGAAGCCAGACTGACCAGCAGCAGCCTGCCTGGTAGGGGAGCTACACTCCCCTTTAACTCCCACAGGGAATCAGTGGTGTTGACCAGACTTCTTGTCTGGTTTGGTTTACATAGTGCTTGGCTTCCCAGAGCTGGGAGTCTACGAAGCTGGCTGTTACTAGAGAAAGGTGTAAGTTTCTTCTTATGTATATAAGCACCTGATGGGAGGAAATAACAAAAAGCAGAGCTGGACTCTTCTCAGTGGTACCAAGTGAAAGGACAAAAGACAGTGGACATGAACTGACATAGAGAAAAGTCCCTTTAAACATAAGATAGATAGAACTTTACTGTGAGGGTGATCAAGCAATGGAACACTATCTCTACAGCCTAGAGAGGTTGTAGAGATATCTCCTTGGCAGTATTAAAAACCTAACTCAATATAGTCCTAAGCATCTTAGAATCATAGAATGGTAAGGGTTGGAAAGGACCTTAAAGATCATCTAGTTCCAACCCCCCTGCCATTGGAAGAGACACCTCCCACTAGACCAGGTTGCTCAAAGCCTCATCCAGCCTGGCCTTGAACACCTCCGGGGATGGGGCATCCACAGGTTCTCCGGACAACCTGTTCCAGTATCTCACCACTCTCACAGTAAAAAATGTCTTCCTAATATCTAATCTAAATCTACATCTACCCTCTTTCAGCTTAAAACCCTTAGTCCTCATCCTATCACTACACTCCCTCGTAAAGAGTGCCTCCCCATCTCTCTTATAGGCCCCCTTTAAGTACCAGAAGGCTGCTATAAGGTCTCCCCAGAGCCTTCTCCTGTCCAGGCTGAACAATCCCAACTCTTTCATGCTCTAGTTGACCTTACTTTAAGCAGGGGAGGCTGGACTTTTCTTTCTTTTTCATCCTTCATCCATCATATCTAAGTGTGAGCCAAAATTTGGCCCATGGTTTGCATAGATACTTGATGCTTTAGGTGAACCTTTTTGACCAGTTCCATTCCCGCATAACAGCTAGTTGCTATTTGGAAATTTCACTCTGAAAGATCCTGTCTCTTCTTGCCATGACTGCCTTTTTCCCCCCTTCCTTTGTTATCTGATCAAAGGATTGAAACCTTGCTTGGTTGACATATACATTGCGAACTGGCTTTATTTGCGATTATCAAATATAAAAGTTACTTTTGTTTTCATTCAGGTTTTTTTTAGAAAACTTATAGTTTTTCTCTGAAATCTACTTTTAGTAGCTCTTAAAAGCCACTTATACTAACCGCCAATCATACACTTCACATGTCTGCTTGAGATCCACAGTATTTAATGTACTAAAAATAAAAGCAAGCCAAAAAAAACAAAATTACCATGAGAATAACTGAATAGCTGGTGTATATTCCAGCCTTATACAAAAAGGAATGCTGAAAGATACTGTCCAGATTAATGATTGGTAGCTGCCTGCACTGGGGAATGGGAAGAGGACTGTTAGGTACCTGGGAGATGCTTTACAGCAAATTAGTAGGAGCCTAGACAGTATTCTAGAAAAAATATCACTGTTTTTTATGCTCTATTTTTATACACTTCCTTAAGCTTTTGATGTTAACCACTGCTGAAAACAGGATAGGGGCAGGTGTCTGAACTGTATTGGCTGCTCTTAATATTCATTGTTTCTTGAAGTACATGACTGTGTAAAATTGACTGCAAGGTTAGCCTACGTCTATAACTTTGCTGCTTCTTTACTCCTCTATCACATCTGGGTCTTCTGTCAAATGTCTTCAGAAAAGTTCTCTGAGCTGCAGTATCGTTTCTAATTGCCTCCTCCCTGGTCTGGGCTGTACGTGCCCGTTGCTTCAGGCATCTGTCTGCTTTCAAGAGGCCGCAGTACCATCATGGAACTCTATAACGTTCCTGTCCTTTAATTATGGAATACATAAGCATCTCCTGAAGTGTGTGCATCCCCCTCAGTGTTCTTCATGTCAGGAATACTGAGGGGCTGGGAGCCTGGCTTGTTTGCAGTGACAGCAGGTTGATGTGATTATCCAAAGACAGCACATTTGTAGTTGTCTATTTGTTGCATGATCCTGGGGATTTCTGAAAGACATGTGCCTCTTGGATGCCCCCACTCTGCCACTTGATGGCAGTCTTAAATATTTAGTTGGGTGCAAATACTATCAAGTATGCCAGTTTTTCAGAACAGGGACAGAGGAAATAGAGCCTCAGGTATTAAATTGTGAAACACTATCAAGACTGCAGCTTAAGCAGACCAAAACAAGAAAAGCAGGAGCAAGAGTTAAGCTGCTTGTGCCAACTGCTGCCAGATGCATAACGGGAGGATTAGCACTTGTCCAACTTCCCAGCTCCAGAGTGCTCTGCAGAGGCAAGTGCTTATTCCTTGGTGTTGGAGCTGGGAAGGATTCTCTGCTCCCTGGTTTCTCAGGTGCTGTTGGGAATGAGTTATGTGAGACTGTTAGTCTGTCTAGCTGAGGGTTAAACATAAATGCACTCCTGAAAACAACAGGAGTATTGCTCTTCACATTATTCATATATGGAACTTTTATAGACCACATCAGTCACCCTTTTCCTCCTTCATCTGTGATGTGTATCCTCAGAAGTGCTGTGAGAATTATGGAAAAGACTAAGACCATGTTAGCTGGTCTTGGCCCAGAAAGGTCTGGAATACAAAACTCCTTGTCACTAGTCTTGTACCTTTATCGTACAAGATAAATACATGGACTCTCTCTCCCTTTTATTTTAGTATCTTCAGAGTGCAAGTTAGCACTCATAACGTATGGGCAGTTGCACAATTGCTATTTACACTGTAAAACTAAGCCCTTATGAATATCTAATTTACAGAAGAAAAATTAAAAACAAGTTGTAGTGCCTGCTAGACCTATCATGCAAAACTCTGGTTTTACCTACATTGCATCTCAGCCCAGTTGCATATTCCTTCCCTTTTTTGCAATGCTCACCTGCTCAACTTCATGTGAACCAGGGGAGAGCTGAGCTGCAAAGCCAGATCTTCCTGCTGTTTTCGGGAAGGTACTACATCTTTTCATCCCATTCTTCCCTGTTCTTGTCTGCCCCTGAGCCTTTGCTCTCCCATGCAATGACAAACAGCACTTTGTTCCAGCCATATCCTAAGTCTCTCATTTTTATTGGCCCAGCTGATTGAGGTCTCTCTTGCATTACTTTGCCAGACTGTATTTTAGAATGATATGCAAGCACACCTGACAGCTCGTTTTCTTAAAGGCTGTTTGTATCTATCCACACGTGTTTCTGAGGTGTGTGTCTTGCCTTTGACATGTGCAGAGCCAGCAGTGGTTACTGGGACTGTGACATGGCCTCAGGACATGTATAAATTTCAGTCTGCCTTGTCACCTGTCAATTTAATCTTTTCTAAAATGTCCAAAAGACTTAGGAATTATGTTTTTTCCCCTCTCCTAGAAGTTCTATGCTTCCTAAACAGAACCCCAGCTAATAACATTAGACTTGATCAGGAGTACCATGAATTAGTCCAGTAGCTGGTGAAAGGTGTCAAGCTGAATCTTAAATTTGACATTCAAACGTCTGAATCAGCGTAAAACAAAATGGTTTACAATTTCCCTCCACTACACTCATGGGCTTGCTCAGAGCTCGCAGATATTGCAGTGTTAACACTGCTAACCAGAGAGTATGCATTCCCTGGGGTGGGAAGTGCCCAGGCTTGCTGAGTTAAGCCCAGAGCAGGTGGTCTCACCAGCAGGGTTGAACTTCCACTGACAAATGTCAGAAAATAAATGCTGGTGGAGTTATCATCTGAAATACCATCTCAGAGGGGGTGCTGTTGGGATCCATGGTGGCCCTGGAGCTAAGCATTGTTTTTGTTGGTCCTCTGGCTGGAAATAGAAACTCACAGCAATTGAAATGTGTTGCTGATGAAAAGGCAGGTGGAGTTGTAAATCATGCTGGGAACAGGGCTGTCATACAGAGTGATTAATCTTGTGGTAAACTGGAATTATTCAGACCAAATGCATTTTAATGCAGCCAAATATAACATTATACCTCTCTAAACAAGGAGGAGTACTGTGTTTTGGAAGGCAGCAACTCTGAAAAAAACCCAAACAAAACAAAACAAAACAAAAGGCTTTTGTGGACAAGCAATAAATATGAGTTCCTAGTGTGATATCTTGGCAAGGAGCGTGAACATCATCCTGGAGTGCAAACAGGGACTCCTGAGTGGTAGCAGAGATACGATTTAAGCATTAGTGAGACTGATACTGGAATATTATGCTTGGTTTTGTAGCCAACTTTTTTCAAAGCATGCAGAAAAACTGTAGATAGTTCAGCAAAGAGCACCACATTGATTCAAGATTGAAGAAGATGCCCTAAAGGTGGAGAGAGGACAATATCCAGCTGAAATTTGAACTGCAAGTGAATTTTGTCTGGCCCTAGCACAGGTCCTAGACATGTGATATCCTCTACATACCTGTGGAAAGTTTTAAAATATTTACTCTTCTCCACATCTGTTGAGAAACAGCTTTCTTTTTGCAGCTGTGAAGGAGGTGTCTTTGACTGGTGTGGCAAAGCTCATGCTGGCTCCTAGCTTTTTGCTGAGCAGGCCTCTCTTCTCAGTGCTGGTGAAAATAAATAGGATTTTTGAGTTTGGGCTGTGAAGCTTATCAGAAGTATGGTGAAAGGTGACTAGTGTTCAGTTTTAAAGTATCTTAATGAAGACAAAGCATCAGATATGAAGGAAGTCCTTCATCCAGTCAAGATAGGCATAGTAAGAATTAACAGTGGGAAGCCAGATGAGTAAAATAAAGAATTAGGTGAAGCTTTTTAATCACTCAAAGTGATTAAACATTGAAGGAAACTGCAAAATGAAACTATAGCTTCTCTATCTTTTGAGATCTTCAAATGAAATATGCATACACTAGCCAAAACCAAGTTATCGGACTCAAAAAAGGGTATACCAGTAACATTTGTGAGCTGTGAAACAGAGGAGGCCAGGCTTTCTGGCCTTGAGATAGGAAGTGATGAATTATCAAAATATTTTTTTTTTGTCTGGGAAGAGACTGTTTTGAAAGTTCAGTGTTAGTCTTCTCCCTGCCACAGTGTGGTTCACAGCCAGATCTACAGTGATCAGGGCTTGTATCAATACAGCAGTATACTCGAGTACTTCTGGGCATTTTAGGGAATAGGAACAGAATGAGCACCAGTGTTCCCAGTTTGAATTCCTCAGGGATCCTGGGAAAAGGCCTCACTGAGCAGACCCCTGTGAAATCCCAGTTCTGCTCCTTGTTCTTCCAGCTTTCTGTAGTGTTTTTTGGCAGTCCCCTCCACTGCTCTTTCTAATTCCCTTGGCTGCAAACAGGAGTGCTGTGGATACAGGCTTAAAGCACT
Organism: Pterocles gutturalis; assembly: GCF_000699245.1. Taxonomy (NCBI): domain Eukaryota; kingdom Metazoa; phylum Chordata; class Aves; order Pterocliformes; family Pteroclidae; genus Pterocles; species Pterocles gutturalis. The sequence continues at coordinate 15,741 of NW_010110112.1, read as the reverse complement.
TGAAGTGCTATAAAACTTCCAGTTATTATTGTTAGACTTCAAGAGCCTTTGAAAACCCATTCAGCACATGCCCAGGCTCTCTGAGCTCCTTGGAAAGATTTGTTCTTTCCTGATTTTTCTGAACTATTGGCATACAGTTATGCTCAAAGTGCCAGCCATCTCCTTTCTTGCAGCACACCCATTCTGTGGCTGCAGCAAAGCGTGGAGGTGGCAGAGCTATTTAAATAAGCCAGGAGAGAGTCTTGCTGAAGCAGCACAAGCTCACCCAGCATGTTTCACAGGGGGTTAGATTAGCCTGTGCTCAGTGCCATGCTGCACAGGTTTTGCTCACTGATAGAAAAAAAATACTGAGAATTAATGAATTTGTGACTTGCTCAGTCATCTGTGCCATGCAGGCTGTAGCACAGGCAAGTTCTTAGGCTGTGCTCAAGGTTTTGTAGACCTAGATAATAATAATAATTTGCCTGGAGAAATTTGCTGGCCTGCAGATATCCTTTTTTGTCCTCTACACTTTAAATATCTGAAAGGCAAGTAAACAGCTGAGCCATTTCTTTGGGTACCAACAGTTTTGTCTTTGAAACTGATCTCTTCTCCCCAGAGGAGATCACCTAACCAAATGTAAAGCACAGCCAGCCCTTCCCTTGGCTTCTCAAAAATCCAAGACTAAAGGATAGAACCCCAGCCAGCAAGCTCATCAAAGCGTGGGCATATCTAGGAAAGGAGAGTAAATGTGCTTGTGCAGCTGTGATGCCCAGAAACAAGCAGCTGTTCACAACTGTGCTTCTCCATCTTGCTTCTTTTTTTAGATAGGCTCTTGGGGGAGAAAGGACAGATTTTAACCAGCAGTGGTTCCTTTAGCACGGTGATCTCTTGGTCTGAGCCATATCAGCAAGACAGCTGGCAGACATGATTTATAGAAAGCCATGTATCACAGGATCTAAGATGTAAGGCTGCAATGTTTTGGGTTTTAAATCCTCCAAGAGAAGGTAATTTGCTAGTTTATCACACAAGAAACTGTAGCACTGGCTTCTTGTGTAGTAAAAATCTCTACTTTGATTCATGACAATGGAGGATCCCCACAATTAAGATTTACTATGTGAATGAAGGATTTACCTCAAGCATTGTAATTTCTAACTTGAGGGTACGATTGCATTGAGCGTACTGTTTCAGCCACTAAGCACTTTGGAGGAAACAGGAAAATCATGCTTCTCTCATGTTTCTTTTTGGTGAACCAAATGGGAAGGATAAAAAAAAAAAAAATTCTATCCATCAAAGAAAATATTTTGATCTGATATTGAACATTTACTGATTCTTTTAAATTCAGGTAAGAAAAAATGCAATGAAAAATCTGTTAAAACAGACACGAAGCATCAGAATGAAAGATGCAGATGCTTTTCAGATTTTTGTTTTGCATGGACTGTTTAGTCATACCACAATGAGGTACTTTGCTACCACTAAATTGGTATTTTTATGAAAAGTGTTTGAGTTGAATCTGCCCAGCTTTAAATAGAAGTGCAGGTTAATATTTTGGACAGTGGTAGTAGTTGGTCTGAAACCTATTTCTGATTGCATGTGATGCTTACAGGCTCAGTTCTCCAGAGTGAGACCAGTATTCATGCTATCTGCCTCTTTCATTAGCAAATTAGGAGTTGTAATGTGTCAGGGTCTGAACCTCTGCTCGGGTCAGCACTGTGGACTCTCATGATGTGCAACTCTTCGTCATTACAGCAAGAGTTTGTTCAGTCTCCTCTTCCTGCTGCATTGCCTTGTGTCCCCCTATAAAGCAGAAGAAAAACTCCTGCAGGCACTAGTTATCAGAGTAACTGTCTGGTATCTGTAGTATCTCCAGCCCTTGTGTATCAGCAAAAGAGCCAGTTTGTAATTTTATGGCTCTGCATGGGGCAGATACTCCCTGCTCTTCCAGTGCATGCTGGTGCATCTACACAGTAGAGAGAAGCTGTCTCAGATCTGAAGCTGCTGCTTTCACCTCCAGCAGAGGTGCAGCCATTGTCAGCTCTTGGGTCTGCACCTTCTGCTTTCCTACGTGCTCAGTGGTCTTCTGACGTTGTTTCAGTAAGCTACCTCCATCTTGAGAAACTGACTACACAGGATTTGGGGCACACTGCAGTGCTCTGCTAGGTTTTACTGAAAACCACAAACCTTTCTCTTGAAAAGGCCATGCTTCAAAGCTATACCACAGATAGATAGGCTCCTGTGCTGTCACTGCTGTTCAGGAACATTGAATATTGCTAATGAAATAAGTCCCCCCCTTTTTTTTTCATTTATTAAAGAACATGTTGGTTTGTCACAATTTAGTACTCCGGGTAAGAATTCACCCTTCATTGAAACGGATTTATATGTCTACTCTCAGAAGGTTATTGTTTTACTGAGATTTATGTGCCATGCTTCAGTGTTAATTGTGGATTACTTTCATCACTTTGCCTTTCATCAGAAATAGGCTGTACTTTAGCAATCATATTATCCAGACTTATGTGCAGTATTCACACATCTGTGATTTAAACCACATCCGCAATATTTCATGACATAAAGTAGATAATGAGTAGGATCCAGCAGACTTTTTGGAAATACACCTGGCTGGTCAGCACACTCTAGGAGAATTAAGAGCATGAAACAGGTTGAGTTCAAAGGCTGTCTAACTGATTTGACTTCATAGTCCATTCTGCCATGAGTCACTTGTGGCAGGTCATCTCCACATCCTTCCCAAGTTTTTTTGCTCCTGAGGAGAGGAGGGATTCGTTCTTATCATGGCTGGACCTCAACTTAATACCAGCTTGATGACATTACTTGGCTAAGAACTTCTGCACCTAGGATGGAGTTTCTGCATCTGGGAGACAGTAACACTGGGCACAAGGATAGATTGGGAGAGGAGTGGCTGGGGAGCATTCCAGCAGAAAGGGGCCTGGGGGTGCTGGTCAACAGCAGGCTAAATATAAGTCAGCAGTGTGCCCTGGCAGCCCAGAGGGCAAACCGCATCCTGGGGTGCATCAAACACAGTGTAACCAGCTGGTCAAATGATGTGATTATTCCACTGTATTCACCATTGGTGTGGCCTACCCTTGAGAGCTGTGTGTGGTTCTGGGCACCACAATTTAAAAAGGATGTGAAGGTACTTGAACGCATCCAGAGGAGGCAACAGAACTGGTGAAAAGGCTGGAAGGCACGTCCTGTGAGGAGTGGTTGAGGACTCTGGGTTTGTCTAGTTTGGAGAGAAGGAGGCTGAGGAACGACCTCATTGCTCTCTGCAGTGTCCTCGGGAGGGCAAGTCGGGAGGGAGGTGCTGAGCTCTTCTCCCTGGGATCCAGTGATAGGATGTGTGGGAATGAGTCAAAGCTGTGTCAGGGGAGGTTTAGGCTGGGCATTAGGGAGCATTTCTTTACTGAGAAAGTGTTAACACTGGAAAAGGCTTCCTAGAGAGGTGGTCAATGCCCCAGCCCTGTCAGTGTTTAAGAGGCATTTGGACAATACCTTTAGCAACATGCTTTAACTTTTTGTCAGCCCTGCATTGGTCAGGCAGTTGGACTAGATGATTGTTGTAGATCCCTTCCAACTGAAATAGTCTATTCTATTCTATTCTATTCTATTCTATTCTATTCTATTGTAAAGACAATTCTCTGAATTCAAAGAACAGGGCAAAGCTCCAGTAGAGAAAGCAAGTTCACTTCCTTTTCAGCTAGAATTCTAGGGATAAGCTTCCCCCTCTTCCCAAAAATATGTTAAAAATATTATTTAATTTCACATATGTTTAAAGTAAAGCCAATATTGGAATCTCAGCTTTCTGCAGAGTAAGGAAGCCATTTCTCCTGGCTGATCCCAATGTACAGAGAGACCTATGAAAACAGACCATTTCCGCAATCCAAATACAAATTGGCAGCGATAGCTTTATTGTGTGTGAGTTTCTTTACTGGTTCTTTGGATGTTCTGTATGTGTCCCTGATAAATTTGAGGTAAGCAATGTCTGTATCTGCATGCTGATTTGGGATCAACTTGTCGCCAAGGAGAGTTCTCTGTAGTTAGTGTTGGGGTACACATTTACCAAGTCCTCATCCTGCAGGCTGGTCAAAATGTTAGGAAAGGTAGGAAACACTTTTAAAAGGAGATGACTGTTCTGGAAATAGGATGTATAGTGGGTACTTGAAGCACAGAAAGGAGTAAATTTTTTTTCCTGTACACTGTATGCCCAAGGGCATTTGACAGTAAGAAAAAGTGCTTGGAGAGATGGCTAGGATACTCTCAGAGAGAGCATTGTTTTCATAGATGAGGAAAGTTTCTTTGCTTCGGAGAGCTTATCTACATCAACAGCTTTTTTTCCCCTTTAAAAGAATTTGGAAATTGTTTTTTTAGATGAGCAAAAAACCTGAGAATTGTAGAGACAGTCAGGACATGATTAAAAAAAAAAAAAACAAAAAAGGATGGTCCTATCGAGAATAGGAAGAGCTAATTTCAGGAAGTGCACAGGAAAGGTGAGAGTAAACAGAAAATAAATTGGAAAGTCATGGCAAAAAAAAGAGCTTCTATGCCAAGCAAGGAGGAGATGCTGGACAGAAGCAGAAAATAAAGCTCTAGTGGCTTGGGCATTGTACAGCTATGTGTAATGGCAGTGGATATGATGCTTTACAGATACTTCAATGAAATGCTTTTCTTTGAAGAAGCAGTGGAGGCTGTAATATCAAATATTGACAATACAGAAATGGAAATGCTTCTATCCTTGGTTCAGCCTGCATGTCTGCAATATTAGTTAAATCCTAGCCCAAAGAAATAAGTGTCCACAAGCTCCTTTTTTCCTCCACACTTTTCCTCCAAGGCGTCTCAAGCCTGTCTTCAAGAAAAAAACTGCCAAACCAGCAGTTTTTTCTGCATAAGTACATTGTCCCCATGTCCTGGGGAAGACAAATCAATGGAGGAAAGGATGCTTGGATATAAGCACTCTAACATGACCTTTTGGTCCTATGATTGATGTCCTTCCCACATGAATTGCATTCAGGTGGGTTTTGGGCATAGGTGAGTGCAGTCAGATTAGCAGTAGAGGATCTCGGAAACTGATTTAACAGCAAAGCTCCTCCTTGTTTAGATGACTTCATGAAGCAGGGCCACGGTATGCTCCTCCTCTACACCATGAAGAACCCCTCCTTCCCAGAGTATGTCTTCAGCAGTGAGAGTGGCATCATGTGTCTGGACTTCCATAATGACCACCCCTACCTCGTGGCAGTGGGCTTCTATGATGGTAGTGTGGCCATCTACAACCTGAAGAAGACAACCTCCCAGCCCAGCTACAAGAGTAGTGCTAACTCAGGAAAGCACACGGAGCCAGTGTGGCAGGTAAGGGTGCTTTTCCTTTCCTCTAACGGGGCTTTTAATTGGGCTGAGTTTGGGCATAGCAGGGAAAAGTGCTGTATGGGGAGAGGTGTTGGTTTAATACATGTATTTGTGATTGACTATTAAGTTGTATTTCAAGCTAATTTTGAATCCTTGGTCCTCAACAGAAACTAAACATGTGAGCAAAAGTTTGCTATAAACAATTACTTGTCCTTAGTTTTCATTATTATAGATGACTTCTGTTTGGGGAGGAACTGATTCCTCTGTATATACCAGCATGCAAAGTTATTTATGTTCCAAATACAAAATCAGCGGGCAGCAAGTGATGAGCAGTGTGTGAAATGCATATATCATGCCCTCTTGGGCATAAGAAACCCAGGGGCAGCTGCCTGCTGAAGTGGCTGCCACTGAGATTCAAGACACAGTACCTAGCAGTTGACCTTGAAGTATTCTGGTGAATTAAGCATTGTGACGTGCAGGTAATGCTCTTAAAGTAATGCCACTCTGGCATCTGTCACAAAGAGTCACCAGATAGATGATATTGTGAAGGACTGGAGTGAATATGTTGCTGTATGTAGCTAACTTTATAGTTATGTCTACAATGTAATCCGAGTTGAGATTGGAGCACTGGAAGGTAGAAGTGCTTCTGATCTTGTTTACAGCAGTAAAAGGGTGGCAGCACATATTTCAACGTGGTCTGTATGAGCCTGTTGAGGTGCAGGGGTGTGTATTTGGTTTCCTAGCCTGTGCTACAAGTGTTGCTGCCATTAACTATTGGTGTCACCTGATTTAGGCTGTCTAATGCAGTCATACCTCTAGGCACACTGTCAATGTTCCTTGTACTTTGGCATATGCCCTGCATGGCTTGTCCCCCAGCCATGGCTCCTTGTTATTGCATCTTCCAATAAAAGTCCAAGTAATCAAGGGATCCTGATAGGACTGCAGAAAATGTGGAATATGCCAAGAGCTAGACTGGAGCTTGCTAAAAACAAAGAGGTTATGCAAATATAACATTTCAGAGAATACCTGAATGTTCTATTTGCTGCTTGTCTGTAGAAAGCTTTTCCTCTAGCAAGCATTATTAGTTCTTCTTACAGGCTAACATGGTACCCCAGCCATGGGTTGTTATCATAATACAATGTGTCAGACACACACACACACAGAACTTCGAGCTTGTCCCACTGCCGTTCGTTCAGGCTTTATAGAGTATAGCAATGGCTCCTTACAAATTTGGCGATCGTCTTCCTTGTATTAAGTGCTAGTCCATTGTAAATAATGGAAAATTCTGTCTTGTTTTAAATTACGCATTTCTAATTCCTTACTACCAATTGATTAAGATCCAAAGCCAGAAAGGAATAAACGTATGTATAGACATAGACAATGTGGCTAATACACCACCAAAACCTTAGGTCTTACAGAAACATAGAACTAGAAATGGTCTCCCAGGTCAGTGAATTCAGGCCACGGCCTTGAGCTGTGAACTCCAGCTTAAAAGGAGTCAGCTCCTGGGAAACGGTGTCAAAACTGTCATGTTCTGGTAGGCAAAAGCCTATGTGGAGTTAAGCTAAACCCCACTTTAATCAAAATAATGCTCCAAATAGTCAGCAAAATCCTCACACTCCCATCATCTCCAGCACTGAGTACTTGTAGAAAGCAAGTGCCTGGTCAGGGTATCTGCTTGAGTCAATGGCTCAGTCCCAGGGCTTGACTCTGGATGTTAATGTGGGTGACCAAAGTGGAACAACTTGACTAGACATTGGCACCCAGAGCACATGAGAGCAGTCTCCTCTAGAGAGAAGTGACACCCTGCTGGGAAGAGGCTCAGCATAGAGCCTCTCCCTTTGCTAGCCTTTGAGCTTTTTTCTTTCTTTCTCCCTTCTTTTTAAAAAAGATGATGATTAGGGTTTATGTACAGCTGAGAAGAGTGTGTTTTTTCTTACCTTTCATCACTGGGATACACTAGATATTTTAGATTTGAAGTGTTTGGAAGCCGGAGCAGTTCAGAAACAGAGATCGATAACTGAAACTATCTGCTGTGTCAGTGTTTGTTTATGCAGTTCAATCTCCCTCCTAAACACATCTTATTCAACAAATTTGTTTCCACTGTGTGCTTCTAGTTCACTTTGACATGAAACCAAAAGGACATTATTTCTGCTTGCTGCTGGGACTAATACAGAGCCAATACTGCTGCAGAGGATCGGAAATATTTTTTTACTACTTGCTCACCATCAGAATTACTGACTAAATTGCCACTGCAGAGTGTTGACCCTAAGATCTGCAAAGGGAACATCTCTTTTGGATGTGCTTAGAGCAAATCAAAGCTGTGGCAGGCTTGCCTGTGTGCAGAGCATGGTTTGGAGTTGCTGTGGAGAGATCACTGGCTAGGAAAGCATCTTGGTTCATTGTTAATTTATGGAAGCTGATCTGGCCTCCCCTAGGAGCTGATACCATGGAGCTTCAGATGGCATCCTGAAAGAACTATTTTCTGCCTTGTATTCATGCATGGGAGGAGAAAGGGCTGGCCACTGCTAGCTAATTCTTCACCAAATGCCATTCAGGTCAAATGTGATGCCGGTGGTTAGGATGAAAAAGGACAATGTAGTACCCTAATAGTCTGCAAACTGACAAAGGAAACTAGAGGGAGTGTCAGCTTGCAGAATAGTTTCCCAGTAGAGTTTGTGGAAGTCCTATCTTAAATGTAAACCAGATAAAACACACCTGAGACTTGCTGGAGTTTACCCCATAACTGTGTGATCCCTTCTCCATCTCTACTTTCTGTGTTCTAATCTAAGTCCTTAAATAAGTCTACACTGAATCTTAGCCACCCCAGACTCACTGAGGTTTTGTTCTGCTGATGGATGTAAATTAGTTCAGTCAGAGAATTCCTTTAAAGTCAGCATGACCTGCTGTTCTCCACCCCACTCTGTGCTGCTGGGCACAGCTCCATGGGGGTGGGGGAGGTGGGGCCCGGAGGGAAACGGCCTTTCCGGGAAGCTGATTGTGTTTGCTGCACTTAGGAGAAGAAAAAGCATTTTGTTCATAATCCACTGTAACACCAACACATTGTTTCATTTCTAATGACGGGCAGTCTCCTAAATCTGTCATCTGCAGTCACACAAACAGAATTTGCAGCTTTGCATTGCCCCTAAGATGTTACTGCTTCACATAATATTTTGTTCCTTTAGCTTCAGGCAAATAAAGGGTTTCATGCAAAGGAAATAAAAGAAAAAGAAAAGACAGAAGGTTGCTATCAAGGTCAAAATAAAGATCAGCTGTCTCACAACAGACTCAACACCCTTCCTGTTGTCTTCACTGATAAGGAGCACAAAGTAGGTGTTTACTGGGGGTAGTTCAGTGAAAAAACCTCATTCAGCTCTGTGAAGATACTGTTAGGGAATAACTCTAGAGTAGAAACAGAAATCTGGAGAAGAGAGGAGAGCATCAGAGGTGTGAAATCAAGAAGACTGGACCCAAGATAGGGGTGAGGAGCATCAGGATTCGAGCTGGCAAGTGGGAGAATGTAGCCTGAAGGGGTAATAGAGCAGAAACCTGATGGTGAGGATCATTTAGCCCAAAACATCTAGAGTAATACAAGAAAACTGCATGTTTCATACTAGGTCAGTGAAATGTCTGGACAGAGGACCTTCCTCCCCAGTCCCAGCTTCCTACTACTTTTTTCTTGCTACCAGTCCTGTCTTGCATACCTGGCCCAGTGCAAACAGGGCAAAAAGTCTGATTAACCTCTGATGTCCCAGAAGTAAAGTAGGCAACTGTATCCTCGCCAGACAGGTCACTTCAGTCATTCAGCACATGCACAGAAGTACAGAGGACTGGGAAGACCATCCATGCCAAGGTGCATTTGGGGTCCAGAGACCTCAGTCTGTCAGAGGCTTCCTTGTTCGAGCAGTCCTTAGCTGCAGTCTTGCTCCCTACACTGAACTTTGCATCCAGTAACAGGCTGTTGCAGCAGCAGTTGCAGCAGTCTGTCGAGGACCTGGCACTGCACTCCTCACTGCAGCACTGTGAGGCATTTAGTGGCTGACAAACATCTGTCATGTGTTTGCTCCCTTGTCCTCTCCTGGAGGGAAGTGTGGGCAGGAAGGGCTGTGCTTGGGAGGGGTTGCCATATGCTTGCTGTAGAAAACAAGGTGAAGATCAGCTGCCTTCTGGTTGTCTTTAGTCACTGGGAGAGCTCACTGCAGAGTCACAGCCCTGATGGAGGAAATCCTGTTTCCAACGGAGTCAAGTGTCACTGTGTTTTGGAAAGGCTCTGCTGAGCCACAGAAATGTATCTGGAAGCTTTGGGCTCATTTAGGCATGGTGGAGGTGGTAGAAAGTGCAACACACTGCTGTGGCGGAAATCCTACATACAATATTTTGCATCATGTTTGTACCTTATTCAAAAACCTTTTGGACACTTTTTCAGCCTCTTTAAGCTTTGACAAGGTAAGTGTCCAAATGATTCTTCCTAAGTATCTTTGACAATAATGAAAAAGATCCCTAGTGTTTTAACTTTGATGATGTATTTTTTGAGATGGTATCAGACTGTGTCTCTGGAGATTCAGTTTCTGTAGCTGGTTATTTTAAAATTTTGTCTTGGATATGGATTCTTGTGGGTTAGCAATTGCCTTGCAAAGCTTCCCTTGCAGATCATGTAATGTTTGAAAGGGAGCTTTTTCTGCTTTGATGCTGCTTTTCCTTCTGTACTTCATACAGATGCTCAACTTACTTTCTGCCTTCTGCTCTCACTGCTGCTTTCTAAATAGATTCTTCTCTAGTGCTCTATTGTTCTTCTCCCTCCTTTTCCTTTTACTTGAGATCCAAACCATCTTATTGTAGTTTTCTAGGTTGTTTATTTCTTTCCTGGTGTCTGCAAGGAAGGTGTAAGTAATTTTCTTTGCCTGTTAGTTGTACTGGTGCTAGTTTGTGGAGAAAACTTCACTTTTTAAAGTGTTCCTGAAGGCTTTAGGATGTTGGAAAATGTTAGCCTGAGTTTTAAAAGGGCAGAGAAGTTGTAATGCATTTGTTTGGTTGCTTGGATCTTTGAATTCTGTTCTACTGTTTCATAGTAGTCAGAGGAGTTAATTAAATATTTAATAGAAATCAGGATCTTAGTGGAAAAAAAATTATTTCTTTGCTCACCTATAAAATGTGACTGATGATTGCTGGATCTTTGGAATAGATGTAGAAAGTGTATGAACTGGATGGGTCTTAACAGCACTGATGCAGCCTGTGAAACAACAGAGTGCTTCTCTGAAGAGGATGAAATAGAGGTAAGAGAGCAATAAAGGCGGAGCTAGAGGCAAACTGGGCAGGGATGGTGCAAGCAAGGTCACACAGATGTATAACGAGATGTGGGGACCTGGGCCTGCCCATAGCTCCCACACTTCTCCCACCCCTGGTGCCATGGTGAGGTGCCACAGCTGGTTGCAGTTATCTGGGACACTCAGCACCCAACAGACCCTGGAGCTGTCTCTCCCCATCCCTGCTGCAAGCCTGCTTGATCCTCTGATGATGGGATTATTCTGTCAGGCAAATTACAGATGCTGTGATTTAGCAGCATCAGACACCTTGGGGATTTGGATGCAAGCCTGCTGGTCGTGTGTGTCTGCTTTCCTTGCACATGGAGCAGGGAACTTCATATTTTGTCTGTAAATTGGAAATCTTACTCGATGAGGACAGTCAGAATTGGAACCAAGAACTGTGAATTGCAATTGGTTAAATACTCCTGAGCTTTGCTGGCCCCTGGCACCCATCACTTATCTGCATGCTGTGTCTGACATGGGAACATGACTGCTGATGGGACAAACAGGTGAAAGTCTAATGTCTGGTTCCTCACTCCTCAGCTGTTAACACACCAGCCTAATAAATACAGTGGGAAGTGCTATGAGGGGAATAAGCAAGCAGATACCTGGTGAAACACTACAAAGCAGAGCATCCGAATCCCAACAGGAAGAAAACAAACTGAAACTATGGCCGGCCTTATCCAGTGCTATTTATAATTGAGCTCTGCTTACTCCAGATGAATCTGGGTCTCTCAAGCATGAGTGATGCGCAAGCCCCAGGCTGGGCCTTTGACCTGCATCAGTGGTGCTCCCATGGCCATGCTCTCTGCTCAGCTTGGTGCTGAGTCCCTCACAGTGTTGCTGAATGTGCTCTTTGGTAGGAGAAGTTTTCCTACCCTTTTTCTGCACAGCAAATTTGTGGGTGATATGTGAGCACACTGATGCAGTGGCCCTGATTCTTTGCTCCTGTCTGCTGATCTTGTGTCCTTGAGTTCACTGGTGCTCAAGAGGCAGTGCCTGGGGCTGTGACTACCAGGAAGATGCCATCAAGGTGGAGGGCACTTGATCTAGCTGTGGGAGAGAAGTGATTTTCAGAAGAGGATTGTTTATAGGTCTAAATATGATGTGGGAGTTTATTTTACAGTGTGTCTTCATTGCTGGGGAACACATCTAACTGTTTGCCCTTGGTTATCAAGAAGCTTTCAAGGACTTTGGGGGAGAAAACCCCAGGAATGCTTGTAGTAAAGCTTGCAAGTAGCCATATGCTGCTAGAATGAGAGAAGGCATTTGTAATTTTTTTTTAGATGGGGAATTCCCTTTATTGCCTGTGGCAGGAGCAAGCATTTTCCACTGGATAAGCCTGGTATTAGCTGGTACCCATGAATAAGCCATCAGCCAGCCTCATGCCCATTATGCAGGGGACTGACTGCCTGCAGCTGAGGGCTGCTCCAGGAGCACCCAGGTATTGCTGTGATATGTCTTCTGTTCTAGGGTGTTTTGAGATGCTTGTAGTTATCACAGCAGGAGGCTGAAGAGTTCTTCCTCCTGTATCCTTGCTCAGTGAAATATGGTCCTGACAAGCTGGCTGCCTTAGATGCTGCATAACTTCTCTGTAGATGAAGCAGCTCCCTTCATTTCAGTACTTATCTACTGTTACCAAGCCTGTCAGTCACCCTGACCCTCCTAACCAGCACATTTATTATTAGGAAAGCTGTTTTACACAAAAAGACAGTAGGTAAAGTTGGGAGGCATCTGAGTAAATCCCTGCTTCTGCTTCAGATACGATGGCAGGGAGTACCTTAGGTCAGATCTGCTCATTAAATATGTAAGAGAGATGAAGGAAGACCAAACTGACTGGAAGGCATTGGCATCTTTGAACATTTTGACATTCATCAGCTGTCTAAACCATTTCCTCTCTAATGCAAACAGTACAGCCAAGTATTTAAATATTACTGGCTCACCTTTAGGAAGAGTTAGTCCTTGCAGACCTTATCTCTTTAATGGCTTCTGTCACAGGGGCAAGTTTTTACTTCCTAAGCACATTGAGCTGATCCGTTCTGTCTTGTTGCATGTTTTTTACAGTAAAACATCAACAATTTTTTCCTACAAAGGACAGAATAGCACTGAGAACCCTCCTTCACTTAGCAGCTCCCTTATCTGCAGATTACTGTCATAGCTGAAACATTTGCATTTAAAAGAAAACCCAGAGTTTAAGATAGCAACATTTTTTCAATGAATTTATTTTAAAGATTTTATATCTATATGTATGCAAATCAAAGTACTTTTTATTTATATCACTCCATCAGCTTTTACTCACACTTGAAAGACTTGTCTGCTGTACAAAGCAGTCTCATCTTTTGCAGTGGATGAAGCACTCACAGTGTGGTTGAATGTGACATGCAGTAAACACGTGAGAAGTGAGACTGAATTTAAAATCAGACTGAACCTTCCTTTCTGGGGAACTGTTTGTGACTCACAGAAATGAGAACAGGCAGAGGCTTTGAGAGTGTCCTCTTCTTCCCATCATGTCATCACAGATGTTGTGTTATCATTCCTGAGGTGCTTTCTTCAAAATGAGATTGAGCAGTTCAGCTGTCTTCACCTGTACTGATAGGCTGGAGTCATCACCTACTAGGTCTTATATGGTACACACCTCTTAATGCATGTGAAAAGGATTTCTGTAATTCCCCCATGCCTCCAGCAGTATCACTTTGCTGGTTCCTGCACCAGACTCTGCCCCTTTTCTGCATTACTGTCGCTTAGCCAGAAATTCCCTAATTTCTACATGTTTAGAAACTTCTTCCTGTCTGTGTCCCTCTGCACTTGTCTTATTTTTTTCAGACTACCTTTCCAGTTTGTCAGAGTCCTGATTCTAACAGAATCCTCTGTCTCTAAATTGTGTCATCTGCAAATATTCTATATATTTTGCAATCCACTATGCAACATACTAATGAAAATATTAAATAGAACTGGACCCACGACTGTCCCTTGTGGGAACCATCTAGAGGTGTTGTCCCAGGTGGTCAGGAAATCACTGATTATAACTCTTGAAAATTCATTTTCTGTCACTCATCTGTTTCACAGTAATTCCATCTAGACCTTATTTTCTTAGCTTGCTTCTGAAAACATCACAGGGAGTATGCCAAAAACCTTACAATATTAAAAGTAAATCACATCTACGCCTCCCCTCTTATCCTTTAGACCCATTATCTTGCCAGTGAAGTTTCTGGATGTGCAAAGACTCTCGAGCCTGACAGTGGCAGCCCAGCTCTCCCCATATGGCACACCAGATTCTTCCTCTCTGGGGGTGCTGCTTCTCTTTAGTTGTGCTTCTCTTTAGTTGTGACTGGATGCATCTATTTGCTGTACTTCTACCAGCATGGTTTCTAGAGCTCAGGGATGTGGGTGGGGACAGGGACTAGGACTTTTGTTCTTTTTGGAGAACAACATCAAGGACTGGTGTCTTCTGTGACAACGGTGACCAAAACTCTTATTTTTATGGAGATCTTTCACTCTTGCTAGGTGTTCCACAGCAGAAATGCTGTCTGCTTCACAATGTAATAGGCAGGAATGGTAAAAAGCCCTGATACAAACCAACAATCTCTCTTGCTGAGCATGCACCACAGGGCAGGAGCCGTTTATGCTGTACCCTGACATCCTGGCTCCAAAACAGGCATGCGGGTCACCCCATGGTTCTTATTCCCCTCACTGAGGGACCAGCTGGTGCTTATCATGGCTCATCTCTGCCTGCCTGCCTGGGTTTACTTTTGGCAGGAAGCCCAGACCCGCTCACAGCCAGGCCACAGACAAATCTTCTCCTGCCACGGTGGCATTATATGGCCAAAGTGCAATCAGGACCCAGGAGCTTCTTCTCTCCAAGTATAGACTTAGCCATAGGCTCCAATCTTGGAGTAAACAGTCTGCACGCAGTAATCACAGCTCTTTAATATCTTCATTATTACCTCAAGTCAAAGTGAGTCATCTGGATTTAGCTCACTCTTTGCCTTTATACCAATTAACCATGGTGAGGAGTCAACCTTTCTGTCTTTCTTCCTCCTTCCCGCCTCCATGTGGGACAACTTGTACTGCTGTCCAACTTAGCACTGGAGGCTTGAGACACTGCCCTGCTCCTCAACTCTAAAAGTTGCTCTGCCTGTGTCTTGCTGCATAAAGACTGATGCTGGAGTTACTTTGCATGTGAGTGAAGTAGCCTGTGCTTTCTAGCTGACAAAGTGAATAATTTTGGGCGGTCTCTTGTGACTGATTGCAGGAGAGCAGCCTTGCTTTTTGCATGTAGTCCTCCAGGTGCCTGGCCTTGGCTTCACTTCTGGTAGCTGGCTGAGGATCCTCAGTGAGGGGGCAAGGCCTGCTAATGGTGCCAGGCAGGGATCCATAATAAGCAGCAAAGAATAGCAGGGGCAGTGTCCTTGCTGGAGAGCATTTGGGGACTTTGTTGTACAAGCACTACTTTGTCGCAGCAGGAAGGAGAGACAAAATATTTGCTCCAGCAAAACAGGAAGTCAGCAGGCTCAGGATCAGCTGTCTTAGGAGACTTTCACTGGAGCAGATCCCCTGGGCAAACAACAGAGGCAAGTGACATAGTGTTGTGGTTTTGTGTGGTGGGTTTGTTTGGAAGCAGGGAGGGGCCACTCCTGTAAGTAACTGCTAAAGGTTTCCACTGAGTCCAGGTCTGTTGGCAGCAAGGGAGGGGCTGCAGTGGTGGCCCCTGTAAGTGGCTGCTAAGGGTTCACCCCCACCCCCAGCTCCATGGTTTTAGTAGCCGGGGGGAGAGGTGGAGGAAGGAGTACCCCCAACCTAGCCCCTGGGAGAAGCTGCTGGAAGTTTCCCCAGCTCCAGGCTGGACCCACCCCAGGCCAGGGCTGAGCCAATCGGCCCCTCTGAGAATAACAGGTTGAAGAGGGGGCACAGAACAATGGGCTTGGCATGGCCCCGGGCAGGGCCCGGCTCGGGTGGGCTGGCCCGCTGCCCCCCCGGGCCGCCCGCCGGCTCGGTTTCTGCAAACTGACTTGCCGTAGCCCAAGCCTCCGCCATGGCTCCCCCGAGGATCCGTTTCCTCAGGAGCCGATGAAAGAAAGACCTGTGGCAGAGAGAGAAGCGGGAT